>NC_071640.1:6169692-6209692 GCF_014839835.1 Dryobates pubescens
AGAATCTTCATCTTAACAAAGGCACTGCTAAAACCACCTCTGTACAGCAGAGCATGTGATGCTGCACAGAAGAGCTACAAACCCCTACGTCACTAGCAACGCACATCATGGATGCTGCGTCGTCTCAGCACTACAGGAGATTTCTCTCCCAAGTTCTCCTGACTGGGTGAGGACTTTTACAGGAAGCTGCAAGACACCAAAGGGAAAGCACAACACCATTACATGTTTCTGGCACTTATTTTATGTGTTTGATGAACTGCCACACAGATTTTGAACCAGACTTAGAAGCAGTAGCCTGTGACTCTAAAACCTGTCCTGATGCTGTTCATGCCTCTGGCATCCCTGGTTTCATCCATCGTCCTCCACTGTCAGATGGTTGTGCAGGAGGCATGCTGTCCACACCAGAACACTGGTCACAAGGGCAGGGACAGGCTAGCACTGATGGCCAAGGGCCAGAAGCAGACCTGATCCAGTGGCTGGCTCCTAACCAGCACAGGAGCCAAAGGAGTAGCTCATCACTGGTGGCACTGCCCCAGCACAGCAGCAATGCTTTGTCAATGGTACAATGACAACAGGAGACTTCTCAGTATAAATACTGACCCTGTGCTTTATGTTAACTTACATCTTACATTACACAACTGAAAACCCTAGAAATGTCTTTATTTTGACTATTAGTAGAGTGCAGGTAAGTATGTAAACCACTACAACTGGCAGAATAAGCAAATGCTTTCAAATACCCCCATGCAAACCTATTTAGGATTCAGATGAGGATCATTCTACTCAGCTTAGGGGCAAAATATTTAAATAAAAAATAATGCATTTTTTCACACTGAGATTTTAATCCTGGATTAATTATTTTATACATTTTCCACATTAATTAAAGCAGTATTGCCTCTTTCTTAAGTTCTTTATCTACTTTCTTTGAGTAAAGCTATTTAATACTGGAGATTGTGGAAAACATTTGTTCATGATTATCCACACATACAGTCAAACAAGACTGAAACAAGAGCAGCATGCAAAAATGTATTTAAGGACTATCATCCCAAAATGCTGCTAAAAGCTATTAACCAGTACGTGTTAATTGCCACAGCATTCATATTAATTTTCACTTCAGGCCCGACATTGTGGAATATTTCCCTTGATACATTTTAAACAAAGTTTAATTTAAGGAACTGCTTCTATCAACACTTATGAAAATTAACAGCCAAGCAATTAGCACTCATGAATTATCCCTTCCCCCACGCTTTCCACAGCATCGCTTTTAAAACAGTTGCTACAGGAGAAATTGTTGGGTTTTAACCCATCACCAAAATTAGTCACGAGAAATCTTGTAACACTATGCAGAGGCAATCAAATATTTAGCATCTCTTCAGTCAAAAAAATGTGTCGACCTTTTTCATTTAAATTACCTCCAGTAGTCAAAGTAAACCCATAAAAGCCCTAGAAGGTCAGAAAAATTAAACTTCCTCAAATCTTCATTTTCCACTAGCAGTCATGAAAACAGAAATAAAAAATATCTTGAGAAGCCTCTAGTCTGCATGTAGGAAAGGGGTTTTGCCATGTAACTCAAGTTTATTCTAGACCTGGATGACCCCTTCCTTCCATTTCGATTGTGGTTTTCCAGCTTCCCTCTGACTATTCTGTGTCTCTTCAGCATCTCTTTTTTGACTATCTTGTAACACTCCTGTGTTCGCTGACATTGCTTTGGAGATGTAGAAGCAGCCATTTGGTGGCAGGCATCTAAAAAATTGGATTGAAAAGACATTTTAGTGATTAAAATTTTTTTCAGTGTAGCAAAGACTTGGAAGAAAAAGTGCTATGGACTGGCTTCAAGGATGATTTCCAGGGAAACTCTGTGAAAACGTAAACAGACGCCTCAGGAGGAGTTTCTCAGTCAGTGCATGGCTCCTACAAAGCTGAACATTTGATTCTAGAGTGATTTTCCTCAATTCCAGTCAGTAATTACGTCTTGGTAACATTTTTCCTACTAGTGGCAATGACCATGCAGTTGAATAGCCTTGACACTAATGCTGTATTAAATCAGCATCCTTTAAGATTAATATCTCGGAGCAAACTCATTGCCACGCTGCTTGCCAGCAACTCGTGTAAGTTACACTCATGGTTTGAAAAGAAGTATTCTGAATTTCTGTGGAATGAAAAGATAACACATGCTTTTAAAACAAATAATGCAAGCAGGCAGGCACTGTGTAGGTAAGACTGGATGTTGTGAGTGTCACAGTTGTGCCACTGACATGAGCCATTACAACACTCTCCTTTCATTTGTGGTACCTGGCTCTGACTTTCAAATCTGTCTTACAGTGAGTCTTATTTTCCCAACCTTATCAAAAGCTGGCAAGATGGAACAATAAACCATCAAAATTTGAATTTTTTTCCAAATTATATAAACAGAAATATACATGAACTTACCCATAAAATGGATGATAATTCAATTTGCATGCAGATAAAGAAAATCAATTTGACCGCTGATTTTTTTTAAGCCTTCAAGTAATTTTTAACACAAATGACAACTGAAATAATTCTAACTAAAGGCTTCTCTTCATAAAATATCCTTAGCAAGAGTCTTGAAGATTTATTAACCATGATGTACAACCCACATGATTTACAAACCATGCAAACAGATACAAGGATTAGGTTTACTTCAAGGGAAAACTTAAGGTACAGGCAAGAGCAGCTAGTGTGTTTGTGCCTTGTGTTAAGAGTTGAAGTTTCCCAATGGACACGAAAGCCACAGACCTGTCCTATGTAGCTGAGGGGCAAGAATCACCTGAATTCCTGAGCTGATTAGAATGCTTCCATTGTAGTTGCATTTCACAAGCCATATTCTCTACTATTTTGATAATTAATGAAGTGATCAGAACAAGAAGAAATTAGAGTGCTTTAAAATTTTATTATTTCATAAAATTGCAGAAGTGGTTATGGAAAAAAGACACTAAATCTGGCAGGAAACACCTGCAAGATGTAAGCAATTGGTAGTAAATTGGCTTGGTTGATATGCCAGCATGAAATGTCTTTTTTTATTTTTAACTGATTAGCTTAAAATGATACATCAAATGTTGAAGGGAGAGGGTGGGAAGGACCCTGAAGAGAATGCTTTGATTCAGGTCAGTTAAGGAGCTAAAGTAGTGGTAAGTTAAACCATTGAGAATGCAGTTAAGCTCAGCACACACAAGAACAAAGAGCTCAGATGCAGCAAGTAAGGAGCTTTCCTCATGCTCTGTCAGTGAACCACAAAATGGGTGTTATTCAACAAGCTGAAATCCATGTTATAAAACTCCAATATATATATAAACCAAAGGCCTAGTTATAATCTTACAGATTCCAGAGCTACTCTGATCCCTTGAGTAAATACATAATTAAGTAGGGTTTTTTTAAGACATGTTTAATTAGGCCCCTAGCCCCCTCCCCAACCCCCCCTGCCTCTCCCCAATTATGTACCATTTCCCCAAGAGATGTGTGGCTCTGTTAATTATGTAAATAAGTCATGCACAATTCCCTGAAAGAATTGTATTTATGTGAAAAATATTGCTCATCTATTGTCAATAAAAATAAATAGGAGACTTGCAATATTTCATCCCAAATAAGTTTATAAAGCTAGATGGTTTTCGATTTTACATTACTGTCTGAAAGCACAGCAAGCCTGAAGTGAAATAACTCACTACTGAACTATGTTTCTTCTGTATCTGAGATGGTCAGGTAGGTATTTAAAAATAGACAATACATATGGAAGCACAGACATACATTTTAAAGCACACTATTGACAAACTTACCAGAGTCATATGAACAATGCTGTTAAAATTAATGGAGTGAGATCATACTCTAACAAAATGCCAATTCCATTATTCTGGAGAGTTAAAAAGCTATTTTCATTCCTAGATCACAATGGAGTTGATTTGCATCACACCCTACAAATCACAACTGAGTAACACCGAGGTATTTCACTGCTGGTACAATTTCTTTCACCTGCTAAATGTATCACACTTTAAAATAGGAAAAGTAGATGTTCGTTACAGTCAACTATTAATATGATAAAAAAACCAATTTGTATTATCAAAGTGGCAAGAAAACATACTCAAGTTCCTCTCAAATTTCTAAGAAAAATTCCAGCAGGTAGCTCAAATCATGCTCAAGTATTAAAACAAAACTGGGAAACCAATGAATTGCAATGAATTTCTCTTAATTAGTAAGTATTTTATTTTCACTTCCTCTGCACTTGGTTGTTGGAGGTACATTTAAATGCTTGCCAAACTGAAATTCCATGGCATAAGAACAGCAGGGTTTGAGTTCAGAAAAAAAGGCATTTTAGTGTGGTTAGCATTAAAATATTGCTATCACTTATTGATGAGGCCAGAAGTTTTGGAAACCTGAGCTATCACTAATTACTACATAATAGGAGGTATAAAGGAATAAGAGGAGGAAGCCTTTGCTGTGTGGACTTCAGAGTCTGTAAATTATCATTTCACAAATATTCCCAGTGTCTCTAGATATGCCAATGGAAATTACATATCTGACTTTTCCACTTCAAGAATACTTAACAGAATATGAAATTCTTCCATCACAGCGGTAATGAAGCTCAAACTTCATACTCCCACAGGAGATTCCACAAACAAATTTAGCAGAAAACAGATTTGTGCAATATTTATAATTGTTTGGGAACAATATGACACTGATTCATGACATCAATGTTTGTATTTCAGTTTCTAGAGTTTATGACAGAGAAAAATATTTGACAATACAGAGTAACTAAACTGCATACAAGGAAAGACAGTTATCCATAATTCTGAGTAGTATCAAATGCAAGCTCTTGAAATGAATTTGACCTACCAGGTGTACAGTGAACCTCCTCTATGTATTACATAAATGAGCACTTGCACAGAACTACATTGTTCAGTTCTTTTTTCCCCCCTCAGATATTGATCTACTGATGCTTCAGTTTTTCACCCTCAACACAGTGGCTTTTCCCATTGTCATTGGAGTATTTTGAGGAAAAGACAGCATAAATCATAGAATATTCAGGAAGTGCTGTGTGGCTAGTGTTTTTTTTAATGCCAAATATCCAGCCATATTTATCAAAAGGTCTCACCACCAACTCTGTAGAGGGATTTCTAGGACTCTGCAACACTAAATGTTTACCTAAGTAATTGCTGGGGATAAGGTATACCTAATGGTAAGGCCCTGATTTTGTCATGGAAACAGCAGAAACTGTTCTATCAAACCTGGAACCACTATATTTAATAAGCATGTTTCTAGGCAGCCACTTTAAAATAACTGGTGGCCTATCATGAAGTCTCATTAAAGCTTGAGCAAGTAGATGCACAGATGAGCCTAAGGCTCATCATCTTCAGGTCAGGAACCTCCTGGATATGAGAGAACAAATCTGCTCCGCTTACCTTGCCATCAAATTTGGAGTACTCATTGAAGGGGTTATTCAGCTGCAGTGGACACTGCTCAAGCCGCACAGACAGGATTGACTGCTTCCCAGAACATGGAGATTTTACTCTGAAATTCTTTTTTTCAAATAGTGAGCTCAGCTCCTCTGCTGTAGATCAGAAAAGAGATTAGAGCAGTTGAAGCATGAGATGTACAGTGGCTACAGTTTACCACAGAAAGATAACATCATAAAAGGGAGAACAAAATCAAGCATATAAACCAACCAATGCTTTAGCAGGCAGAATCTACCACCACTCTTTCATAGCCCAACAAATATGAAACTGTGAGAAGTTTGAAGGATGCTGCTGTTTAGGCTGAGGAAAAGATGAATGTTTCCAGTACAGAGAATAGAACTGATCACTGCTGATACATCCAAATCAAGATTAAAAAAATCAAGATTCAAAGAGACAATTACAAATTCCTGGTCCTTCTGCTTGTCTGTCTTGTTCTAAATGACTAGTAAATGCCCTGCAAAAGAACTCCTGACACATCTACAATACACCATGCAATAGCATTTCAAACCAAGTTTGTAACATCTGATATTATGCCATAGCACAGGACAGTATTATACTACCCTATTACTATCTTGAAATTTCACTACGCTGGCAGCAGTAGGCTTGGGACTACACCTGAGCCAAACAAATGATTTCTGCAGATTTCACTTCTTATGGTACACTGGGTATGGTCTGCTCCAAAAAAGTAAAACCTGGAAATACCATTCTAGACAAACAATCTGGACAACATAAGAACCCCCCTAAAATTTCCACAAGAGTCAGTGAGTTCTTTGGGTGGTTTGCAAAGCCTCATAAAAATCTCTCATAAGCAACTCGTTTTATACAAGGAAACTCCATAGCTGAATTTCCACCAGCAGTTTTAACTCCAAACTTACAGGCCTACTTAAAAAAAAGCACACAAAACTACAAACAAAACCAAAAGGCTTTTTACAAAGACACCACAGAATCAGGACAGAGCCTGGGGTGTTTTAGCATATTAGTACCAATGGGTCTCATCTGCAAGAAACTGTGACTGAATCTGGACAAGCTTCTTCCACATCTGCTCTAGGAACCAAGCACCCCCAGACTCCATCAATCACTACCTGAGAACCAACACCAGCTCCCACAGACTGACTTCACTCTGTGTTCCTGCATTTGGATTCTCTCACATCTCTAAAGGTTTATGCCTTGCTTCTCCAGGGAAATGAAACCACTCCTGTGGCAGAATGACTTGGGGGTCTGATCTGCAGGGAGTTGGTTAATTTCTTAAAATGCAACATTAAAACTTGTCAAATTATAACCAGTCAAAAGCTCAGTTTATTTTTATCAGCAGATTGCTTGAAAATTCAGACAGTTGGCAAAAGTGCTAAATACTGGCACTAAGAGATACTCAACAGTTCTGCGAGAGGCTGTGATTAACCAAAAAAAGCTTAAATCTTTTTAAAATGTGCAACTTAAGCCCCATTAGGTATTCTGGGTTTTGTAACAAGCTTCTCTCTTTTTAAAGTACAAATAATCTCAATTACAGTTCTGCCAGAGTATTATCTTTAACAGGTATTTCATGGGCATTATTACTCGGGAAGCACTCTGCACCCTGGAATTCAATACACTGGCTCTATTGGTTCAACTAAAAGAGCAAGTCCTTTTTCTTCAAGTTTTGCTGTAGGGAAATGTTAAGATGATTTATTTATTGTTTCCTTTGTTGGGATGTCCAAAAAGAGGATCCCAAGAATTCTTCCAAGTTTGTATGACATCCGTTTTGCTTTGAGTTTTGCACAGCTTTTATCGAAGTTAAGTATCTTGCATGGCTGAAGGGTTTCAATAACTGCAATCTATAGGGTTGAATTCAGCTGGCTGAGATGGTTGTCCAGAAAACTTTGTAATTTCAAGGGGGGGGAAAAAAAAAAATCAACTCATTTATGAAAGGGATCCCACAATCTTCTGAAGATTTGTATAGAAAGCACAAAGAAAATTGATGGCATCCATTTTTCATTCATCATTTTGTCAAATAATTCCTAACAGACTCAGGCTGTGAGAGTTCCCAAAAAACAATGGAGGGAAAAAAAAAAAAGGAGTAAAAATTTGAAAATTTCAGGAAAAAAAATCAAGCTCATATTTGTATAATAAATTAACTACAATTGCATAATTTAATTTTAATTGAATCTAAGTTTTGCCATTATTAGTCTACATTGTAGGTATTTTTTAAGCTTTTGTAGTTGTCAGCTGTATGAGCTGAATGCAAGGCTTCTGAAAGACTCCCTCAATATATTGTTAATTTGCATTTTATATGCTCTGAAATGAATGAATAAAAGATGTAAATACAATGACTTCAAAACCTGCCTGGATGCATTCCTGTGTGACCTGCCCTAGGCGATCCTCCTTTAGCAGGGTGGTTGGACTCAATCTCTGGAGGTCCCTACCAAGCCCTAACATTTTGGATTCTGCATGATTCTGTGATCTAAACATACTCCTTGCTTTTAAATACTAGATAACCTTTCTGAAGTATTTGTTTTGCAAGCCCACAGACTGCTTTACCAATGTAAGTTGATCTCTACACTGCGTGAAGCTGAAACAGTCTTTTAATCTTACTGAAAATGAACCAATGCACAGCAAGGAGATGTGACTTGGTGGCAGAGCAGAATAAAAAAGTTCCAGACCTGCACTGCATTATACTTTACTTTCAGTCAGTCACCTTCTCCTAAGCCATCTTTACCTTCTAACCAGCTCCAAATACAAAGATTTTATTTTTCAAGTGCATACACTACTACACCTTATCTTTCAAACTCATTCCTGACAAAGCAAACAGCTTGTCTCAAGACAGAGCAAACATGACAAGTAGAAAATAATTTCTTTTATCATTAATGTACACAAAATTATTCATCTCTCATTTCCCTTTATCTTGGTTAGTGTACTTTTATTCCTGTACACAGTAATTAAGGATGTGAATCACCAAAAAAATGCCTCAAATGATGACTACATATTGAACTGTGGGACAGCAGAAATGCTTATGAAGAGTTTCTCTCTCCAGTGAGGTACCTTGAAAGAAATGATCTCTGGAGGTGGTGTCACCAGACTCCTTAACACTGGGCAAAACAGCAACTTTCCAGCATGCTTTTTGTTTGCATGGTGTCACCCACAGGGTGGGTTTGTTGTTTAAAGCTCTGATACACATAGTCAGAAGAGGACAGCCAAATTCCCCCCACCTAAGAAGAACTGCTTCTGTTATTGCTTTCATACATGCTCTCCAATAATGCTAAACCCAAGGAACAAAACAGACAAAGCTTCACACACACACTTGATGAAGCGGAAGATACAGGGGGATATCTTCTGGGGCTCCTTTTTCCTAGCCTCTTCCCACTGTGCTGTTCTTCATACAAGCAACAAAAATGCAGAATCTCAATGCCTAAGCAGAGAAGGAAAACTAGCTCCACCAGTAAAGAGAGACACAGAGTGCCTGGAGTTTTTATATAACTTATTTTTGATTTAAATTTGTTCTGCAGCAGAGAGGGACTGATCTATTTGCCTGCAACCCCAGCGTGTTCTTACAGAGAGGGACACCTCCGTTACTGCTGGTTGACAGCTTATGTCTATCTTCAGGGCAGCACATAAAAGAATCTAAATGTCACAGTGGAGCCCACACGAATAAGGCAACACAACCAGCACAGACACAGCAGGAATCTGGAGTCTGAGTGTAACTTGGTGTAAAGAAATATCAAGCAGTATGTAGCTAGGGATGAAGAAGAAAAAGAGAATTTTATCATCAGTGGTCAAATGCCATGAAATATTGAGCAAAGAGAATTGGAGGTTATGGTAGATTAAACTTCAAAACCTACAACTCTACTTACAGAAGTAGAAAGGCAAAAACATTTTAGAATGCATTAATGGAGGTATCAAAGGTAGCTGAACACTGTACTAAGGATTAGTGCAACCATGTTGCTCATGGGAGCAGCTTTGTTCACTCCTCTAAAAGAAGATACAGAGCTGAAGAAGATTCTGCAAATGCCAGCCAGGAAGATACAGGGATTTGGGGGGTGGGGGGGCAAGGGGAAAAAGAGAGATTACACAAGGACTTCATTAAGATATAGACAAATTTTGAAGGAAGTAGGGATGACAGACCACACAAAGGTTTGAATGTGTGTCAAATACAGCAGTGATAGCTCTGAGCTTTGATGAGAAATTGCTCCACAATTTAAACTATGTGGAATGTCCAGTCAGAAATACTTAATTATATAATTAAAAGAAAAAAAAAAATAACAGCACATTTTTTGAGAAATCAGCAATGAGAATTTTTCCAAGGAAAGGCTAGATAAGCTAAGGCACTATTCATTACATTTCATTTAAGTAGACTGCATATATGCATAACATTTCTTAAGATTTTTTTCCCTTATGCAGAAAAGTAACCTCAAAAACATTCTATAAAAGGAAACTACAAACTTCTTCATCACACCAACTACCACTGGAAACAGACAGAAAGCCAAAACTTATATGGGGATAATGATTCTGGATTCTGAACTCGGACATTGCCATGTACCTACCACTGGAGCAGAGATATGTCCTACTCCTCACATACCTCACAGTAGCACTAAGAGCTTTGCTATCTTCATTTCTGGCTCATTGAGACAATAGCAGCTTTAGAAGATAATGATGCTACAAGATGACAGAACATGCAAACCCTGTCTGTATTCAGTATCTTCTATTGCCAAAAATAAAGCAGCCACTCAAATCAGTCCAGACCAACAAACTAAACATTCTTTACTATGCCTTTACTAATAATTTGGAATGCCCCAGCCATAGCTGGAAGGAAATGAGATGCCTGTGGCACATCACCCCCTCAAGCAATCAGCTGTGGGAATGGAAGGCAAATACAATAGTTAGTGTTTCCTCTCTGCTTGGGAAGCTTAAGTGAAAATTACAAACTGAAAATGTTGTAAACATCAAAAGCAGAAATGCAAATAGGAAAATAGAAGGTATTTTCTTTTTTACCTGAGTAAGAAGTATTTCTGTCTTTCCACTGAATATTTTTGCACTTTATTTGATTTTGTCTCTCTTTCCGCAGACGTTCTAGTCTCTGAGCTTGAAAAGAAATATTATAACTATAAGTTTGTCAATGAAAGTTTACTATAAACAAAGACATAATTAACTACCTCTATATGAATAAAGATGTTTTATACTGCATATGTAGGGGAAAAAGTCATAAAATTTTAAAGGTGGCACCCCTGAAAAGCAAATACCAACAAAAACATGAAAATGTTCTTGATTTATAATTGAAATTAGAGGATATAAAACATTAATAGAGATCATAAAGATAGTATTAACATGGAAGAGAATAATAAAATGTGAAAACTTCTGTGATTAATATGACATTTCATTATATAAATCATTAATAACGGTCTTAAAGGAATTTTAATGCACAAATGAACTGAAGTGAATATTACATTACAGGAATAAAATTACTGTTATGAATTACTCTACCCGTTTCAAAAATTAAAGATAAATGAACTCAGACTAGACTATTAAAGTTTTAAATATAAAATCCTTTATCTAAAAATCATGAAAATTATAAAATGTCAAAGCTATATAAATTAGCATAGCTTTTTCTTCAGTGTGCTGAAACAGTTTATAGGTAGTAAAATAAATGATTTGTATCTTCACAACATTAGTCAAATCTTAAAATGAATATAATATTTCTTGATGTATATTTTGACTCCATCTTAAAAATATGGTCAGAAAGAAAAGAAAAAAAAAAAAAAAGAAAGAAAGAAAAAAGGGCAGGCCTCAAATAGTTGTAACATCACAGAACTTACAGACCAGGGTACCACATAATGCCTTAAATTATCTTTCTGTTAACAGCAACATCTCTCTCTCAGGAAATGGGCAGCTCAACCCGCTAGAAGCTACCTAAGACAATGACCACAAAGAAGGAACTGATTTTATGAGTGTCCACTCAAAATCAGTAATCAGATTAGACTGGAAAGGAGGACTAATAACTGAAGGAAACAATTTGCTGGGTATGTTAGCAATTTTGATGTATTGAGATAATTCATTAACTCAAATGGGTTTGTAGAAGAGATTCTAAAGTGCTAAATTGTTCTGACAATTTTTAGATACAATTTGAGTTCCTTGAGCAATTTCACAATTAAAAAATAGGTTGATAAATATTTTCTATCCCTTTTACTATTACCCTTTTACATTTAGTCTTTGAACTGAAGTGATATTTTTCTCCCCATAAAAACTCTCAACCTGGGAACTTACTAAAAAATTAATACTTCCAGGTTTAACTGCTGCAATAAGCAGTTTAGGATGCAAACACAAACAGGCACTTGGATGTTTATTTCCCATTTAAGACAACATGAGGTTAATATCTAAATACCTCTATGTAGCTCATTCTCAATGAATAAAAGATGTATCTCCACTTTTAAATTTAAATATGGGATAAAACACTGATGTAGCATAGATATTTTATTCTGAAAGAAAACAAACATTTTTTCCCCCCAATTAGTGTCCAGACTGTAGCTACTTTCCAAACCTCTTTCTTCCCAAAAGGGACATGTAAAAAGTGGGTAAGGGGAAAACAACAGAGTAAAATTAAGAATGATATTTTTATTCTATTTGATATTTTCACACCTTGTCAAAACAAACATACCGAAGCACACTGACTGTCTTTACTGACTCTGCCCTTGTGTCTACAGTTGATCACAAAGGATCATTTACTGTGGGATCACATTGTAACAATGCCAAACTAATTATCAGTACCTATTAGAAGTCTGAATTATTTAAGGTTCATTCCCACAAGAAGCATGCTACTTTACAAGCTTTCTGTGTGAAAAATATCACTGACCAAATGTAGTTCTTGTTTCCTATTAGCAACTCCATGAGCCTTTGTTTCCAGTCACATGGATTGGGAGTATTTGCTGTTTTCCCATACATTCATGCCTTCCCCTGACCTGTCAGCACCTTCCTTTTCTTTACTCCTCTGGATATAGCAAGGAGGTGATAGGAGACAGAGTCCAAGGCCAAAGACCACATATGCCCCATCCAGCTGCTCTAGAAAAGAATTTGGTGGCAGACCATGCCTCTGCTACCCCCAGGCATGATGTGCAACACCCCAACATATCTATCCACTGCACTTACAATACCAAAGGGATAATGTTTACATTAAAATGCATACAAAATTAATTTCCAAATTTGCACCCCCACATGAGAACTACCTAATACTCTTCACTTGTGTAGTACCTACAGAGATGTGTTGAGTCTTCTGCAGTAACACATTGTTTCTACAATTTGTAAGAAGAAACTATCCTGGTAAGGTACTTTGTACAAGATAATAAAACAGTTGTACTCCATCCCAAACCAGTGGTTAAAGACAGTATAAGCAGAAATAATTTTATTCAGCATCATATAAAACCAAGGAGAATAAAGAAGAGCTTGCATGTTAAAAAAGTCTGCCACTGTTACTTGTTGATACAGAAAAATGACACAATATTCTCTTTCCAGTCCTGAACCCATTATGTGATTTTTCAAAGAACAAATGTTCCTGCTCTTGTTAAATCTTCTCAGGTAGTTATGGATTATGTAAAAAAGAAATGTCTTTACATTTGTCCATTTTAGGAGCAAAAACTGCAGACTTCACAGTTTTTGTACTTATGATGTATGAACACTGTGTGTGTGTGTATGCTTTCTTACATCAATAACTGAAATAAGCAATTGTGTAATGTAAAAAACATTAGACATAGTTAACTATTTAATTTATTCCTTGTCCTCTATTTTTGGAAAGGGCTTAGTACTGATCACCTGATCCTTGTGGGCTTTTTTTTCATCCCACTCTGTTTCAAATCACAGCCTAATTGCTTTGAAAACTGAATTAGGTTCCTGGTGGTACCAGCATGTACAACAGAACATAGAAGACATGCCACATGAAAAGAGAGATAAAATGTCTTCCCAATGGGCTGAGTGTCCTAACCATTATTCTAGAGTATGCTACCAACTGGAAACCCAAATGGTTTCAATCCACAATTTAAAAAAGGAGTCTAACAGTGTACTCACTTGGTAAAATAACCTTCCAGATGGGGAGGTTCGAGTAGATGATCTCCAAGGTCCATTCCAGCCTAAGCCATTCTATGATGACTCGTATTTTTTGGAGCAGTTCTAAAATACTTTAAACTTTACCTTTCCTTCCTCACCAAGTACACCATCAACTCAACTAAATGAGCCCTCAAGGTCAGTGTCAGGCAGTCTGTCACACTGAACTTACCACCACACCTCCCACTCAGCTGCAGCTTTATACATTCAGCTCACTTCCAAAGCCAACTCTTCATTACAAGGGATCAGTGCCTTGTCTTTTCTGTCACTTTTGACAACTTCTTATTTGTAAAAGGAATTTCAAGATATTCAATACCACACAACTTATTACTTCTGTTAGGTAGAGCACAGACATTTTTTCTGAGCTCTAGGTGGTGTTATAATACCTTCAGAATTTTTTTTTAAACATATACTGTAATATAGGAAAAAAAGAGATCAGTATTGACCACCCTGCACCAACCTTTTCATACAGATTTTATATCACAGAACTTTTGTTCACAGCATTCCTTGTGTGTAAACAGAAGCCTGAATATCCTTCATATGAAACAAGTGGGACAGCTTTCGTCCAGTCAAGATGAATTGAGCATATTGTGAGGTGCATACCCTTAAACTTTCTAATTTGGGAACTTCAATTCTAGCTCAAGTTTTTTTCCTCAGGAATGAAACTTCAGAAGACAAAACACAGAAAAATCATTTACTTCGTTGGCTCACATCAAACTTCATTCCTCTTTTTATAACAAATACATTTGATGCCTCACTAGGTAGATTTCTCTCAAAAAATAACCATCCTGTTCAAAAGTTAACACCCCTCCAGACATTAACAATAGAAATATCAAAGCCTGTTCATGTACTTTGGATTCAGACTTGATGTCTTTACAATTTAATTTTTTTATATATATATAAAAATGACTACCTCAAATGTTCCTCTGCACATGAATAAGTAAAACAGCAATTAAAACTCAGTTGACAGCACACTAAAATAACTGAATCATTACAAGTCCTTTTATAAAAAGGGTCTCGACATTACAAAAGGGAAAGTTTGAAAGATAGGTAGCTAGTCATGCTCCCATTTGTCCATGCAAGCCAGAATAATAGAAGATGAATTTAAAAGGCCAAAAAGTTACCTTGCCTGTAAACATCATTTACCTGTGTTTGATCGTCTTCTGATTCCAAAGTCCCAGCTTGAGGTAATATCGACTGATTGGGAATATACATAGCCCTGAGTCTCACCATTGCTTCCCTGTGTTTCTGAACCACTGTCCCCATATGCTGACGAGGGATTAAACTTCTCCAGGTCAACATCATGATCTATCAGGACCATTTCACACATCCCTGTGTCATCACTGGTCACGTGCGACTGCCGAATATGAGCAAGTATAATGGTTGGGTTGTCCAGGAAAGCCATCCTGTCCACAAGTCCACCAGTTCACAATACTATCTTCTCTCCATCTTGTTTCATGGACACATGCACCTAGAAGCAGAATGTACACAGCATTTTAGGAAAAAAAAACAAACAAACCAAACCCCTGATTCAAGAAGGTTTATATTTCGGATACACAAAACATAACTGACTCAGTTAGGTACAATGACTCTGCTCCAGTTTACCTGAAGCTACACTAACTGCTGAGATACACTTAAAGAGCAGGGATTTTGGAAGACAGCTTGAAACCTGAATCCCCAAACAGAACACAACCGACACCTACAGACAGGTCCCTTTAGTCTACAACAAATGGCTGCTACAAGGCAAGATAGAATTCTAAGTACTACACATAAAAGGATGCAGAGAAAATACACACAAGAAGCATCTGTTCATTAAAATCAATAAAGTTGCAAAACCAGATAGGGCTTTTAATTTCTTTTCACCCATCATAATAGTGTGTAACTGTTTCTTCTGCCTCCACACACCAATGCTTTGATTACTTTTATTATAGACCCTCTTCAGGTGTTTTATTTCCAGGAAAAGCTTCAAACATGAAGACATTAGTATCTCAGGGCAGAATACTGAACATCTGCTGTTGCAATGGGCTTCATGGAGGGCAACGGCTGTAATATGGAAAAAGCTCTATGATCATATACCACATGCCTGGATTCTTAAGCACTTTAAGAACAGTAATTGCCACTTACCTGAAATACTTAATTCAGAGCACTCGCACAGCCTTACAAAATGAAGCAGAGGGCAAAAGAAAAGAAAAAACCCAAACAAACCACAAAATCCAACCCCACTTGATCTGTTATCCTATTTTACTGTAGCTGTGTGTTTATAGCTATGTTAATCTAATTCAAGACTGGGCTGCCTCTGAAAGGGGCAATTCCCTGGTCCTGTCTGGCCCTGGTCAAGTATTTCCACCACCTTCCAAAGGCTGGCATTAGGGGAGTTTAGTCAAAAAAAAAAAAAAAAAACCACCTTAAAAGAAAAACAAATTACTACTTTTCAGACCGATCAGTCTGCCAGTGAATAGCTGCAGGAGCACCAGTACCAGCATAACACAGGCAGCAGGAATATCCAAAGTCAGAGCATAGCTGAGTTCCCCTCTCAGCAGTGGTGCTCCTGGCTCAGAGTGACTGTGAGACCCCAGACCAAGGAAGAGGGAGGATGGAGGGGTTTAAATCTTAAGTTCAGAGAGGTGCAAGACTAGATGTGAATTCCATTCCCACTGCTTTTCGAATTATTTGAATAGCGGAGAGAAAACAACAACATTTTAAGACCAGCTACAGAACTCAACGTGTTTGTTTAGTATTTTCAACACAGAAACAATAGCAAAAAACTCCAAGCAAGCCCTAACTTTGCTGTCTGCAAAGCTTCTGTCAGCAAGAAGAAAATACCAAATGAAAAGAAATAATTTTAAATCACACAAAGCCACACCCCACAAACTGTTAAAGGCAGCTGGCCTTTTTCTGACAGGTTTAAATAGAAGAAAGAGTGAGAAAGCACAAGATAGGCTTGTTTCAGGAACAGCAAACATGTCATCCCTTTCCCCATATGCTTTCAAGGGTAAAGGTGTATCAACATACAGAGCCCAACAAAGCAGCTTCTGTATTTAAATAGCTTGGAGCAAAAGGAATGCTTTATTTGGACACTAATCATGACAAAAGTAGTATTTTGAAGGTGTATTGTAAATTACAACCCCACCGTCCCTACCAGCATCCTCCCTATCACCAAAGGCCAGCATGCACTAATTAGGACATTGAATAGAGATTTACATCCTTTATAATTTTAGGCTTTTTTTGCTTCCTTGGCCACAAAAGTTACCTTTTTTTTTCCTTTTATTTTTTTTTTCCCAGACTGACAAATTCAAAAGCATTATACTAAAGAACAGACTCAGCAGCAAGAAGGATTTCAGTTAAAAAATAGTAGAGAAATACAAGTGACATGCTTCTTGTTATGACCACAGGAGTGCCACCATACATTTTAATAAATTATGCTATTAGCTAAATACACTCCAGCAGAATCCTTGGAGACACTCAAAACCTACTTGGACAAGACCCTGCTTTAGCTGGCCCTGCTTGGAGCTGGGAGGTTGGACTCGATCTCCAGAGGTCTCTGCCAACCACGGCAATGCTGTGGCTCCAAGCTCTATTTTTTATTTTCTATTTCCATTCCAGAAAGTAGGCCTGCTCTCCCTGAAGGAATCCTCATTGTCCTCAAAGTGAGAGGCCATAAGGCAAATATCCTACCATAAGGCAACCGTCTCCTGGCTGTAATTCACGCGTTAAAGGCATTTAAGCCATAACAGCATGACTAGTACTGTGAGACTTAGTGAATGCAGACACAACTAAGTAGACAGTGTATATGGGTATTTTAACACTGAGGATGTTCTTTAAACTGAATTATTTACACACCACTTATTAGGGAAGGCCACACTTTACCTGCGAGCAGCAAGAACTTGTTTAAATAAGCAACCGCCTCGGGCTTCGAAAAGGTCTGCAAACTCCCGATCAAAAATTACTGCTGCCCCATCAATGTGTCATATAAATGTTGGCATGTTAATTGTGTATTTATAAGATTGTTAATGGTTAGTTAATTTACCTCCCACACTATTATTGTACTTGAAATGATTTAATGTCTGCTGAGGGAGTTAACAACATGTAACAGCAGATGCGAGAGTTTTACCTTTATATTCTGCACCCCGACTTCATACTATTAACAGCCCCTGTGCTAAATTAGCCAAGCTCCTTTACAATGTGTCATATCCAATCACTTTCCCCATAAACACAAACAGTAACCAATTGCCAGAAATTATCTTTCAAACTGTAAAGTTTAACACAAACACAGTTTCTCCTCTTTCTCTTCAGAATTTTCAAAAGGACGTATCAGAACTAATTTCTCAGTAAATTAATGTTAACTGGAGATGCTCTGAACAGTTAACAACCTGCAAGAAAAATCAGAACAAATTCAGACCCCAAAATTCAGTTCAGATTTTTGTGCTTTATTTTTGGAGTTAGCTACACAACTCTAAAGAGTTCAGCCTTCTGATAAAGGCAAAGCACAACTAGATGGCACACTGCTGGGCGAGCAACAGCAACCACCAATGAAGAATTCAGAGAAGCAAAGCTCAGACTTGCAACCTTTACACAAATCCCTTGAAGCCTCCATATCACCAGCTCCAGAAAAAATTACAGATACAAGATCAATTTCCAGATCAACTGAGGTTTGCCCGCACACCACATCTTCTGCTCTCCTTACACCCACACAATTATCACAGCTGCATGTAGCAGCTGAATTTACTGAAGTTGAGGACTTTCTGAGCACCAGCAACCTATACATTCTTCAATCATAAACAAATGTTCTTTTAATACTTGCACTATATAAATATTATTCCACTATTAAATGAAATACTTCACAGACAGCTGTCAAGCATGCCCTGTGTGAGCACTAAAACTGAAAAGAGCAATGTGAAACCTATGCAACCTTAACAGTATTTATGTACAACATGACATACAGGTTAGTGTTATGATGATATACTACTTGTAGGTAAACACCTCCCATGATTCATCACATAGGTGGACACAGCTGAATCAGCCCTTCACTTTCTTCTTGATCTTTATAATTCATCTGTCTTGCTTTCTGTGTATTATTTAATCACCACCCTGGATAGAAATGCCCTCTCTCACCTTCTCCTCAGTCCCCTCACAGTATTACTGAAGCGCCCCACAGACCGTGGGGAGCACAGCCCCCATTAGTCTTGTGCAGTTCAAGAACATCCTCAAAGATGTCAAATTGCACCATCAAGAGGCTGAATTACTTGCCAGGTTTCACAGGAACTTTGTAGCAAAATCAGACAGCTGGATCTCAGTCTACTATTTTTATCAGAAGTATTCCTCTTCCAGTAACCCACTGCTATATTTATGGCATCTATAGACTTTCACAGCAAGTGAAGCAAGGCTGTTATGCAGATCAACCTCATTCATAACACTGCATACGATAAGTAATGCAGAATGTTCTAACAAATTATTCAGCTCCCAGTAGGTAACACAAAGGTCTGGAAAAGAGGATACGGAGTTATACAGGCTATACCTTAAATACACAGATGAACACATCTCAGTGTGGGGAAGCAACTTAACAAATGTATTAAGTGTTCTTGTGATTCTCCTGCTTGTCAGATATATTGTTAATTACATTTTTAATAAAAGGAGGAATTTTTTTTCCCACTGGCCTCTTTTGCCACCAAAAGCCCCAAACACACCCCAAAATCCACTCTGATTTATACTCACATGTTATCCTACATCAACTGTCAATGAAATATCAAAAAGCTAGTGTGAGATAAGGGACAAAGCTAAGTTAACACACACCTCTATGGCAGCCACCCTTCCTATCCATCCTTATCAGCCAGCTACATGTCAATGCAGACCACAGCAGGCACAGCTGGAAGCGATGTCTTTCTGTTCCCACACTGGACCATACTGACTGGTGGGACTGCAGTCATGTGCCAGCCTGCTCTAACTGCGGTTTTCAGAGGGAAAGGTTTGACCTTGAGCACAAAAACTGCTGAGTGTAGGTTACCTTACCTTCAGGGGAAACAGTTATTTTGGATTGAATTTTCTGCTTTGTTTTAAATATGCGCAGTAGAATTTGACGAAGTTCCTCCTGATGACTGTCCAGCTGGCTTGTCACTACAACACACAACAGCAGCGACAGCTGAAGCTGGCTGTGGGGCAAGACCCCCAAGTCCCTTTCCTCTTCACCCCAGCCCTCTATGCTGCTCCTTCTTCTCACTCCCAGGCTTCTTAAACATTTTCTGATGCAACTATGAACTTGGCTTGGTCAAGTGAAACTAATGACAATAGGCACAGTCTTGTGCCTCATCCATCCCTACATAGGGAGTTTACAGACATCAGGTTAAAAACTTAGAGCTCCACCAAACACAGTCTGGATACCACTGCCTCATCTACTTCTGGACAACTGTTCCTCAAATGTCTTTTCTTGACATGCTGGTCCAAGAAGTATTTTCTTCAGAAAAAAATTTGATATTTATGCCTTTCAAGCTTCAAAATATATCACATAGAGCACACATGGAAATCTGCTCATAAACCTCTAAATAAGCTAGAATAAATGACAAAAATCAGAGAAAGCTGTAAGCACGTAAAAATGTTCTGCTACAGGAAAGAGCTACAACTTTGAAATGGCAGAATTTTAACAGAATCATTTTAAGAATCCTTCAGTTCCAATGGCTAAAAGTAGCTCTAAATTCTCCACAACTCTCTTGAGCCAGTTCCCACAAGGTTATTTTGTGCTCTAAATCATAAAAGTAGAGAAGTAGGGAAAAAAAATTTTCGCCTCTCCTATTCTGCAAAGCTCTAACTTCTTTTTTTTAAAGGAGAAAATATGTTTAAATTGACTCTCCTCCTTAAGGAAGTAGTAAACAATTACATCCCTTTTCAAGGTAAACAAAAGATGCAACTTCTGGAAGGTACAACCTGCACCTAAACCAATTACTAATGATCTCAAAATACAGCAGGCTGGAAGAATTATATAACATTCCAGGTCATCTTATCACTCAAGGGCTTCCATAGTCACTGGACTTAAACACCTCTCTGACTGTACCTCCTTAAAGCAGTCTTAAAAACTAATGGGGAAAAAAAGGCGGATTAGAATAACAAATGGATTGTTTTCCCATGTCATATAAGAAGGAGTAGGATGATGTGAACATACTTCAAAATTTATGATTCAGGTTATATGAAATAATTTCACAGTTAACTTCTGCTTGCAATTGTAAAAGAAATGGTTCTGGTTATCTCCATTTGCAGCAGCAAAAATAATCAACCCCCCTGAATGCCAGATGGACTCCTGTGCAGGCAGAATAAAGGAAAGCGCACCACAATATATGAAAATTCAAGTTTCTGTTTCAACAAAAGCTCAAGTATTCATTCTTAAATGCACTTATCTAGAGAAGGTGTCACTCATACTTTGGGTCCTATCATTAGAAAGGAAATAATCATTTAAAGTCCTTTAAAGAGGTGCTCTTCCCCAAGCGAAACTGGAATTTGAGAGCTATGATGAGAGAACACTGCATTAGACAACTTCCAATAAATTATCTGTTAGTTTTCAAAGCTGTAAATCAACCTGGCATTAGCTGTGTATTTATGAACTGCTTGGAATTTGGCTGTATTTTTGTTGTCATACTAATCAGGACACAAATTATACCAACTCAAATATTTTAATTATTGAGCTGCAGGGAAGGAGGGAAGAGAACATTGGAGGACGTATGGAAACGCTATACTCTCTTCTGTTTGTTTCCTGATCTTGTCAAACCTTCACTTAATTGTGAATAAGTTGGTTCTCAGCTAACCTGAGCTAGCTTGCATCAAGATTTTAAGCAAATAAATAGGTATAAAAAAAATGCAGAGACTATAAATTAGGGCAGACAAATCTGTATCTAGACTCACGCCCGCAAAGAGCATTCTATCAATACAGTGAAATGCTAATCTCCTAATTAACAACCTAATTAGGTAATTATGGCTTTGCAGAGGGATGCCTAAATGAAATATGACAACATGGTCACCTCTTTATATGGCACCTGTGGGCCTTTTCAGCTGTCACTGCAAAGAGTGCAATATCAATTTGAACAGATGACAAAGTGTTGTCATTTTTCATTCTGATACAGTGCTGAATGGTTTGGATAGGAGCAGTTTAGAAAAGCAGCATCTTGCCTGGCCTGTGCCTAATCTAAATATGTGCAAACACGCTGCTTAATTTTTAATGTCTGTGATTAAGCTTATTTTTTCATACTGGCTAGCAGGCACTACCTAACACACATTACATCTGCAATGTCATACTGGGATGACCACACTAGAATCCCTATTACCTCACTGCACAGTGTGAGTTACCAGAATTTACTAGCCCCCCCCCGCCCCCCCCAAAATATTTTAGCTAATTTTTAAAGTTTAACTGCCAATTTTAAAATAAAGCAAAACCAAAGTACCATTTAAATACCATGTTACAACTTCCACTTCATTTTTATTCCTTATGAATGCTTTTCCAGAAAAAGGCAACAGCAGTTGCTGTCTGGGAGTGGGTGAAGCTGACTGTACTTTCACTTGCATAGCAAGTGAAATACTGGAAGGAATACTTTCAATGGCACTGTGCTTTTACATGGAACTCTTTTTTTTTTCCCCCACTCATATGCATAAATGCTTTAAAGATAATTCATTAAGAGGTAACATTCCTAAGATAAACCAGTAAAATATCTGCTTGCAAAGAGGAAGATAAATGTGTAGGCTTGGACTGCTCAAATATTAGATTAGAACTTCTATTTTGGCTCTTTTCATTGTGGTATTCAAGAGTGTAAAAAAACCAAATCCCATAAATGTTAAAAACATCTATATAAATGGCATTTTTAAAAAATAAAGTAAGTTTCCATATTTTACCTTCTCTTGCCTGTATGTGTGAGATAGATGCCCCATTCTTGGGGTGTTGCTGAGCAAGACTCACTAGCTACGTTCACACTGCAATTAGCAAATGAGCACGGAAGTATGGCAGTATCATCAATTGCTTGGATTTCACCCAAACCCTGCCTGAAGCCAAGCTTGACAGAAAGGTGTTTCCAACACAGCCTTAAAGAGCTTAAAGCTGGAACCTGGGACAAGGTCTGGAGACTTCTTGTAGCTATAGGCAGGCTACAGAACCTTTGGAACAGCCTCTGTGCAGCACTGCAATAGTACCACAGCCAGGTCTGCTGCTCCTCCACACTGCTACACGCTTGTGTTCCTCCAGCATTTGTGTATTAAACAGAAAACATACAAAAGCAGTTTCCTATTTGTCTTTTTTTTCCCCAGTTTGTTGCCATTTCATTTCTGATTGCATGAAAATGTTTTTATTGCATACAATTTATTATTATACTTTTGTTTTATAAATAATACAACAGGGTGCAAGCTGCTTCTGACTACACAAACACTCATGAGGGTAACACCTGCTTAAAAACCTTCTGAGGCTTCAAGCCCCTTTGGGACTTTGTAACTGGACAAATTCACTTTTTTTCAGGAACAGATCAATCTCTCTCTCCTCTCACTTCCAAATGTTGCCTTGACAAATTTTTGGTCTGTGTCCAAAAGCACACAAAACCTATTTCAGAAGCTTTGTATTGCTCTCAGAGTAACTGATTTAGATAAAATACTTTTCGAGTTACAAGGAAATAAGGTAGGGATTGCCCTTATTCTGTCCTGGTTAACATAGTTAGAGAGATTGAATAGCTAGCTAACACAGTCAAATAGAGCTTCTCACCAACCACGCACACACTTAATATTAAAATGCATCCTGGGGTCTTTGTTAAAGGTACTCACAGAAAAGCCCTCACCTGGTCACTTCTGACAAATGGAGAACTGCTGCTTGTAAAACCCAAGACAGCAAACTCATTTTTAGGCACATCTCAAAAAAAAGGCAGTATGAGAGCCATGAACCACCATGATACCAGTAATACAGTCAGCATTATCAATGCCCCTGCATTCCCATTCTGTCTGCTGCCAGGGCTAGCACTAGTATGCTTCTGCTTCTACACCTCTACACTCCAAAGCTCACAGCCTGCCCCTTCCAACTGCTAAAACGAAGAACAAGAGAAAGTCTGAGCTCTCCCTCCACCTTCCTTGGCAAGTGTCACTTGTCCATCTGGGAAGCGAAGTGCCAAATAGAGCTGCTACATGGGAGATCTGGTGGTCACAGGGCCGTGCTGCTGATGCTGGTGGGCAGATTACATCCTGTCCCATTCGTTAATAGAGGGGTTTGCTTCTCATGCTCATAGACTTAGGAAGGTTGGGAAAATTTGTGCTATGGAACGCCGGACACACCAATCATTCAGCCGAGCTGCTTCCTCTGCTGAGGTCTCTGCCGAGCAAAAGGGCAACCTAGGCAAGTACTCAGCTGTTAGACACATTTGTTATTTGTTGGAGCTGAGTGAAAGGGTTACATCAATAAATATATGACCTAAGTGTGTAATAAGAAAGATCTGAAACATGACTGAGAAAGAAGTGTACTAAATTGGTTCCAATTCACTGCTTCAGTTATTTCTGTACATGTCTACAGACGGTGATCTCAATTTTTTTCACTCTAACCTAAAAAAGCGCCTGTGAACAGATCTGCTCTGAATTTGAAAAAATAATGGAGAGAGTTTAATTCCCAGCCTTGTGTCTACCTGATAATCCCCTGAAACCTCACATCACGTAGAACATACTCAGAACATCCACGCCTGGCTCTAGCATTTATCATTTAGGCGATCACTAAACTCTCACTAACCCTGAAATCATCTCTTATTGTTGTATCTCCCAGACAGCACTTCTCCATCCTTCGCTGACATTCCCGCAGTGAGAACTCTACTTCTGATCACCACTCCCAGCACACGTGAAAAAATGAGAACACACCCCAGCAACACAGCTGAGTGTCACCACGCAAAGAGCGCTCATCCTGCAGACACCCAAGCAGCCACAGCAATAACCTGCAGCTGTTCAAGAGGCCAAGAGACAGTGGGGAAGTGTTTGATCAGCAAGCTGAATGATGTGACACAGCATGGGAAGAGACCCCAAGTCCCACTGTGGGCCTCCAGCCCCTGATCAATTGCAGAGCATTTGTAGTGCAGCCCGCAGAATTCCCGTACCTTTCTGCCTGCCTTATCACATGCCCCACTCCATGGTTTTAGCCACACGTTCCACTTACCCACGTTAATTTCAACCCTTCCTGTCAGCTGCTCATTTGCCGGCTCTGTTTACCCCAGAGCGACTCGCTGGTGCAGGGCATTAGACTGCGCTTTGCTCCACACAGAGACACTACTCTCGTCTCGCTCCTTGGGAGAGGCGCAGGCCGGAGCTCCTACAGCAGCGGCACCTGTCTGCGGTCGCACCGGGAGCCCTCAGGGCCTTCTATTCCCAGGAACATCCCTCTGCAAAGGCTTTTGCTTCCCTGTCACACGCTACTGCATCCCGCACATTTAACACAGACTTTTATTTTAATAAGCAAAGGAGCGGTTACGGCACGAAGCGTCGCTGCCTCGGTCAGCCAGTGAAACGCCCCAGGAGAACCACCAGCCCCGCCGCCGGCCGGTACCGGGCAGAATCCGCACAGCCGGGCCCCGCTCCGCCTCTGCGCGACACTCGCCGCAGCACTAGGGCGAAGACCCCATACGCCCCTGCACTTACAGGCTTCGCCGCCGCGCCTCTCCGCTCCGTAGGGCCGGGCCGGGCGCCGCCTCCTCCCCCGCCGGCGGGCCGGGGCAGCCGCTTCCGGGGCCGGAGGACGCCGCGGAACGGGGAGCACTGGGCCGCGCCGCGACCCGGAAGCACCGCCTCCAGAAGTGACGTTGAGCGGGGCACTGCCGTGGGCATGCGTGTGTGGGAGCGCGGCGGCATCGGAGTGGTGGCCGGTGCTGCGGTGGCCGCCGCCGGGACTGGCCCTGCTTCTGACCCGGGGACGGTGTTTCGGATCGGCCTGTGCCGTGAGCTCGGGTCGCGCTCGGTCCAGCAGTGGATCCGAGGGTGCGGAGTACCGGGGTGCCTGTGGCTGTGCGGAGGTGGCTGTGGCGCGGGCCAGCTGCGGCGCGTTGGTTACCACGGAGACCAGGGTCGCGGTGTTTGGGTACCGAGTGTTTGCAGGGAGACGGTCATAAACTCTACAGCTAAAGATGTACAGTGAGGAGCAAACTGTAACAGAAACATTGAGAGGAACTTTCAATGTAGAAAGTGTAGCAGCTACAACTTCCAGCGGTACTTCTCATGGCAAAACAATAAACGGGACACTTGCTTCATGGACATCTTTATTTCCAAATTTCCTAGGTTTTTCTTGTTTAGACCACCATGGCATTTGTCTTGTGGTTTTACAGCAAATCTTCTGCACAGCTCTCAGTGTGCAGACTGGATGTGTTCAAACCAAGGTAACTTGTGGAGAAAAAAAAAAAAGTTAACTCTGCTGGCCGTGCTTAAAACCTGGGTAAACATTCTCCAGGGTTAGCCTGTGCCTCATGTCTTCAGTGCAGAGGACAACAGTGGAGCCCAAGTGACTTGCTCACCTCAAACCTCAGTGCCTGCTAGCACCAATGAGCTTGCTTTCCTCTTGGTGTCTGTGGCCTGTTGATTGAAAATTTATGTCATCCCTTGTTAGACTGTCAGTGTGTCTCTGCAACCTCCTGCAGAAATAATGGAGCTGTAGTGGTTAACTCCTCAGCAAACTATGACCTCACAGTCTCAACAGCTGTGCAGAGAAATAAAAAGGAAGCCTTAAGAAAGACAGTACAGGAGGGGTGCAAAAATATCACATAGTGCCACTGAAGGCACATGTTCTTGGATAACAGCAGCTAGTATCACTCGCCAAGCAAAGGCAAGGAACTGGAACTGCTCTAGGAAATGGCAAATCACAGGTAGTGTGAGACTGTAACCCGGAGACACAGAAGAGCACACAGAACCTTTTAGTCATCCCATTCTGGAATTACTGACTCAGCCTGCTACATGAGTAGAAAAAATAGCCAAAAATAGATTTGGTGAGGTGAAGCAGATACCAGAGCTGGCAGCGGGGAGCACCATCCTGTTGGTTTCAGTGCCAGGCAGCTGTTAAAACCGTTTTGTATCTTCTGGGAAGCATTGCCCTTGGCAGACAAATGCAAACTGATCTGTGAAATGCTCAAAATAATAGTAATAAAAAAGATCTTTGGAATAACATTCTTAATAAAGCTGGATGACATTAAGAACACATTTGCTCAGACCAGAAAATGGTACAGTAATCAGGATGGAAGATAATTAGAATTTGAATGAACATGCTAATTGCTTGGAGGAGCACTGAAAGTAGAGTTCTGTTAACCAGAACTAATCCACAGCAGTTAAATGTAACCCCTGTGAGCCATGGATAAGGGCTCAAGGGCTCCAAATCAAACATGACATCCAAGTTACAGTCCTGAGTGAGGGGATGATGATGGTGATGTCAACCATGATTGAGAGAAGAGGCAAGCAGAAGCCAAAGAGAAAGATTAAGAGCTCTGTTTTAGTTACATTGAGTTGTATTTGTCAACCATACATCCGTGAAAGGTCAGTGACAAGGATAAGATGTTAGTCTGGACATGACTTCTTTCATCTGAAACTGTCCATCACAGGTAAAGTATATACAATCAATTAGAGATCATTTTAATTACTGTTGTGGCTCTTTAGCTCCATGCTACAGGTGGTTTTCCCTTCCTTGAGAGGTCTCTGTAGCAATAGTTTTGTTCCACGCTACTCAAAATGTGAAGAAAATGATCAGCATTAAAGTAACTTCTCCAACATATTTGCATGGGGCAGGTGCTCTACAGGAGAACAGTTTGCCGGGGGGTTGCAATTATGTAAAGATAACCCCATTATAGAATGAAGTCTTAATTATTCTTGCTGTATCTTTTCATGTTTGGCAGTCTGTGCACATGCACAGACTGACTTGAAATAAGAAGCAGTGCCCATTAGAGCACAGCTGACGGTTTCTGCCTTGTGACTGGGTTTCTCCAGGAGGGACGTGCTCAGGCCACGGCCACACAGATGACCACGGACAGATCATCTATGATCGGGCCCGGCCGAAGTTGTCAGCCTCATGGCAAGGCCAGACTCCCGCCCACACTCGGACTCACGGACATGGCAGGTCGGACCCGGGTGCAGCTCCAGCGAATGTGGAAGAGACCCGGCCCGACCCGACGTGGCTGCAAAAGAAACGGCGAGGCCTCGGCCCGGTGGTTACCATAACAACGGTAGGGGCGGGGCCGGAGCGTCTCTCGTCCCGGCCACGTGACTTTTCGAACAGCCCAATCAGAAGTTTCTCAGCTGGGGGGCGGGGCCTGTTCAGGAGCAGGAGGATGCAGCACCGCCCCGCGTGCACTGAGTGGCCGGCGGTGCCTCCCGTGCCCGCCCCTGCCTGCTGTGATTGGCCACCGAGACCGCCGATCCTAGCAGAGGCCGCCCTCCCCTCCCACCCCCGGGAACTCCGCCGCCGCTCGGCCCGGCGGGAGGGCGACCCCACGGAGCCGGACCCGTGAGGCGGGTGGCCCCGGGCGGGGCGGTGGCGGCGGCGGCTCCGCCCGGCGGGGAGGGCTGGTCCGGGGCGGGGCGGGGCGCGGGGCGGGGCGGCGCGGCAGCGGCGTCCCGCGGGAGGGAGGGGAGGGGCGGGGCGGGTCGGTGGGGCGGGGCGCGGCGGGGTCCGCGTCCCTCTCGCGCGCGGCCGCTCTCGTCGTTCACAGGGTGACACGTCCGCGGTGAGTGAGTGGCGTTGGCAGGCTGTCAATCCTCACCGGAGCGGCCATCAAACACCGTGAAACACACACGGGCGCCGGGCGGCGGGGCCCATAAATTCCGGCGGGCCGATATTTTTGCACATTGCTTTGCAGAGAGTGTGTAATTAATTTTTTTACAGTTCTTTCCCCGTTATTTCCGCTCTTTTCTTTGCACAAGTTCAAACTTTTGATTGCTGCTGTTTCCCCCCCGTTGCACAGACTTGGGATCGTTTGTTATTTTTTTGGGGGGAGGGCGATTAATTTGATTATTTTATTTTTTTTTTCCCCTCTGTGATTGTGTTTTCTTGGCTTTTTTATGTTGCAATTTGGGGGTGGGGGTGTTCGCTGGTTTGTTGTGGTTTTTGCTGTTTGCCACCCTCCGAACTTCTGAAGGATTTGAAAGCGAGTTGTTTTTTTATTTTTCATTTTGTATTTTTATTTTTTTTTTAATAAATTTTGCCTTTTTGCAAAAGAAGATTTTTGGACAAGTGGGGAAAGACATAAAAAGCAACAATAAAAATAAAATTTAAAAAAAAAAAAGGGAAAAAAAAAAAGCTGTGGAGGAAGATTGTACCAGGAAAAGAAAACTGCACAGAAACCTTATCAACTCATTTATCCAAGCCACAAATATGATGATGATGAAAGAAGATTGTAACTAAAGAAGAGAGTGATTTACTGCACTGGGAAGAAGAGAGTGGAATAAACAGCTGAGATCCGGTCAAAACACAAATACTGATTTTTTTTGTTGTTGTTGTTTTGTTTGGCCTTTTTTTTCTTTTTTTGTTTTTCCTTTTTTTTCCTTTTTTTCTTTTTTTCTTTTTGGTGTGTGTGTGCAAGAGCGAAGTCAAGAGCCCGGCGTTGAGGCTGACTCCGGTACCGGCGGTCGCTCGGTCTGTCGGCCGGCGCTCCCGCTCCCCCCGCAGCCCGGCGCTCCTCCGCCCGCAGCCGGCCCGGGCCGCGGCGGAGCCATGGACGATCAGTCCCGGATGCTGCAGACGCTGGCCGGCGTGAACCTGGCCGGGCACTCGGTGCAGGGGGGCATGGCCCTGCCTCCTCCCCACGGACACGAAGGGGCAGACGGCGACGGCAGGAAGCAGGACATCGGCGACATCCTTCATCAGATCATGACCATCACTGACCAAAGCCTGGATGAGGCACAAGCAAAGTTGGTTTCGTCTAATTAAACCTTGTTTTATTTTTTCTTTTTCTTTTTTTTTTTTCCTTTTTTTTTTTTTGTATGTGTGTGTGTGTGTGGTTTTTGTTTCTCTCCTTCCTGCTCCTCTGCGGAGACCCGGAGTCTCACAATTAGAGCAACTTCTTGGTGCCGTAGGACAAATTTCAAGCAGCCGAGGCAGAGCCAAAGTTGCCTTTTAATTATTTTGTTTTATTTTTCCTAATAGATATATAATAAATCTAGTAATGCTTGTCCCAGTGTGCGGGAGGTTGTGGCTGATCCCTGCCCGTCCTCGCTGGACACTATCCGGTGGACACCGGCCTCAGAGCCTCTGGCTGTCCGTCTGTCCATCTGTCCGTCTGTCGGGCAGCTCTGCGCTCTCCCGAGCAGTGCAACTTTTCGCTCTACACCCCCCCCCCCCCCTTCTTTTCTTTCTTGTCTCCCTGCCCCCGAAGTGGCGGCAGATAAATTACAAACCTGACAAGATATTGCTGCCGATGGGGGGTGGGGGGTGGTATAAAACCCCAACCAAAACACCACCACCACTCCGGCTGTTTTAAATCACAATAAATACAAAAACAATGTGAACTCTACATACCCACCCCCCCTCAAATCTCCTTAATAAATCAGTTATAATATCGCAGAACGGATCGTACCGGGGACAAGGGGGAGGGTTGATTTATGCCCCTCGATCGGGCGGCATTTGCACAAAGATAATTCGGTATAAAAGTCAAGAGGGGATGAGGGAGAGACCCGGCAGCCAACACCCCCCCCCTACACTCCACTCGCCAGCCCCGCGGCCCGGCACCGGACGACACCGATGCCGGGCCGCGGGGCTGGCGGGCAGAGGGCTGTTGAACAACACGGGGATGCTTCTCGTGAAAGGCGCCATGTTGCTGAACTGCCGCTTTAACCGCTTGTTCCTCTGCTCTCTTTCAGGAAACACGCACTGAACTGCCACAGGATGAAACCCGCCTTGTTCAGTGTCCTCTGCGAGATCAAGGAGAAAACAGGTAAGGGCCGCCCGCGCCTCCGCCACCTCCGCCGCCGCCGCCGCAGCCATCTTGATCCCTCCTTCGTTCCACCCGCCGCTGCCCGCCGGCGGGAACGGTGCCGGCTCCCTCTGCCGCCCCTGACGCCGCCTCGCCGGGGTGGTGTGTGCCGCCGGCCGCGCTGCTGCCTCGCTGAGGGCCCGGCCCGCCGAGATGCGGGGCCCGCCAGCCCGGTGAGGCTGCTTCGCTGTGAAATGGCGCGGGGGAGAATCCCCTGCCGCTCTCCTCACAGCTCCCGGGGGTGTCCCGCTGCCTTTTTTACCGTCAGGATACTTGGCAAAATACTTGTCAGAGCGGTGGTACCTGACAATGGGGTGTGTATGCTGTCGTTGTGGTGGTGTTTTGTTTTTTTTTTTTCTTCCTGGGACGCGTAGCACACAGCGGGGACCATAAACTTTGGGAGGGTGTGCACTGGCCAGGTTTGGGGAGAGCCAAGCTGCACCCCCTCCCAGCAGGGTAGGGAACGGAGACTTCACTGAGAGATGCCAAATGATGGATGCTTTGACCCCAGATCCGTGCAGAGTTCAGCGAGGCTTGAGTGGCTCTTGGGCAGCGATATTTTAAATGCCCAAAAATTTTCATCAGAAAACTACAAAAAAAAGATTTTTTTTTCCCCCTACGTTAATGCAATAGTAATAAACTGTAGATTTTCTAGAGGCATTGTTTGCATTTTTTTAACATCACTGAATTTAGAGACTTTTTTTTTTCCTCAAGAAGAAAATATGCAAAATACTCTTTTTTGTATTGTGAGAATAAGAACGTTTGTTTTGAGCTGACTTAAAAAATAAATATATGCATTGACTAGGTGTATTTGATATTCAGTCACATTCCCCTTAATTGTGTATTGAAAATATAAAGACCATAGAGGAAAACAATGAACATGAAATCATTGCAAATCTCAACTGAGAAGCCTAAAAGTGCACAGTTCTCAGTAAATTATGGTGCTTTATGTCCAAGGGTTTCTTTGCTACCGGGGATCCACTTCAGTTTCTGCTGACAGCTAAGCACTAGGGTATTGACTGTGTTGTGAATATTAAGATTGATTCTTCTTTATATTGCATTATATTACCCGGGATAAGGGGAATGATCCCCCTCCTGCCCTCCCTCCCCACCTAGCTATGGTTTGCCTCTATCAGCTTGTAAACCTCTTTTTCCATCTTTCTTTGGCTTGTGTTTATTTCCTGCCTTTCCCTAAACTTTTTGCTTGTCCTGCTCCGGAGCCAGCCCCACAACTTGTCCTCGGTGTTCAGACATTTTGCATCAGGCAGATTTCAATTAAAGAGGCAGGCATAGGTCCTGCGATCACTTTTATTTGCAGAGGACTTAGCCTCGCTGTTTTGAAAGGAAAGTATAGCCAGGCACATGTCAGAGGTGAGCTGCGAAGAAAAACCCCAGTCCTTTCAGGAGCGAGGATTACTGGCAGATAGTGTTTGGTGAGGCCACTGCCGTCTTGGAGGCAAGAGAGGACCTGACAGGAGACTTAGTGGACTGAAATGTTTTGAGGTGCTGCAGTGATAACTTGGAAGTTGGGATCCTGCCTTTGTTCTGCGAGTAGTTGAGCCAAGTTTGCAAGTTATCTCTTTTGTGAAATCGTTGAGAACCAACAAAGAGTGAAGGCGTCCGCCTGCCCGAAGGCAAGATCCTGCCAGCCCCGGCGACACAGAAGGAACAGGATTAATGCACAGAGTGATTGATGGAGGTGAATCCACACCCCCACCAAAAAAAAATGTTCCCGGAGGGGGACCTTCGTTCAGGGTCCCCCAGTTGAAGTGCAATGTCTCTGTAGGCTTTAGTTAGTGTGTTAAAGCGAAGAAAACGTGGCAATAAATACCAACATATTTTCTGTAAGCTGTTTTTGTGGGAAACAGCTCAAACATTTCTGAACTGGAAGGGTGAACGGTCTGAGATGCAATTAAAGCAGAGCCCCCTCCACTTCCAATGGTACTCTGCGTTGTCTTGCGGTCAGTGTGCTTAAATCCACCCTCAACTGGGTCATGCGCCTGTATTTAATTCTTCCTAATCGGAACCAAAGTTTCCTTTGGTGCTGGCAGTGGGAATTGCTGTGATGGCTTTATCGCTACCTTCTTCTGTGAGAAGAACGAGAGGTGAGGAGGGAGAGTGTAGCCTATACATAAACTGTAATTGCAGTTGTGTCTCTTCTGAAATGTGATGCAATATTTAAGTGATTTTTATATTGAATTATGTATTTTTTTATATTTTAGTAGTTTTCAGTACAGTCAGTGAAGACTTTATGAGACTGGTCATGAGAGAATACGTAGAGGAGTCCTCAGTTAGGCAGAGCAATTCTATCATTTCCCCGCAAGGGTTAATGAATGCATCACATTTTTAAAAGCCTCTCTCTCTCTGTCTCACTTAGGGTTAGGAGCTGAAGATTTATTTTTTTTTTTTTCACTGTGAGGTATTTACCATGTACAAAGCAAATCACTGAGCTTACTGAATTTAGCCTGACATTTCTTCTTTGACATTTTAACATTTTAAAAAGTGCTGCATAATACATTTAAGAGCTTTACAGATATTAATAGTTATGTGCATTCTTAGAGGCAACCACAAGGTAGCATGGTTTTCATAAAGAAACTGCCACTTATTTCTTTAATTAGTTCAAAGAATAAATGATACCCAAAGTTCTACCACAGCCTCACTGACAAAATAGGAAGAGAAGCAAGTGAGAGCCTGTTGACTCTATTTTGTTGTATTTTACCCATTCTCTGAGGTGTCACCTGGCAGTGTTGAAGTTGCATGCTTCATGCGTGCTCACATCTGTTGCATACCTGTGTAACAGTCTGTCTCCTTGCACTCCTACCAGTAGGAATTAAAACCTGATTTGCACCTTTGTTTGTTTAATAGCTCTGTTTTACTGACTAAAAATCCTTCAGATTTGTAATTTGATTAAGCCTCCATTAGGATGTTGCTCTACCTGAGGTACTGGTTATTCTCATGGAGATAGAAATGAAAAGATATTAATTCTTACAGTCTTAAAATGGTTAGGGAATTGCAATTATTTCCCAATGGAATGACATATTATTAGGGCCTGGATTGTGTTGATAGACAATTTGGGTTTTGTGTCTTTAAAAGTCATCTGAGTTGATAGGAACAGATGTTTATAAAATGTCCAAATGCAAGTGTGCCTACACCGATTTATTTATTTATTTATTTATATAAACCCAACAGAAACAATGATAGCTGCCAACCAAACCCTAATTTACTGTCACCACAAACCCTAAACAGCATTCATTTACTAGTAAAGCCTAATGGCATACATGATGGTTTGCCAGATTTGTGGCCTTTGTGAGGCTTATAAGCAGGACTGACTTGGGAAGATCATAAAACTTAATGAACTTCTCAACTGCAGGAGGTGTCCGCAGGGGAAGAGAAAGGCCTGCTTGGCTGGTTGGGCTGGTTGAACTATTTTTTATGTCTAAAGAGAGAGGAAGAAAATGTTCATTAGGAACGTTCTCCCTTTGTGCAGAATTTTGTTTTAGAGAATGAAAAACAAAAAAGAGATGAAAACCAGACCGGTAGTGATGTTAAGCATGGGGTTAATTTCTTGCTGTTCCCCATGTAAGCTAAAACCTTTATTTTTATTGCTACAACTGCAAATAGCCATGCGATGCCATTCTGATGATTAAGGAGCTGTATGGTGCCCTTACTTGCTGCCAAGCTCCTTATTGATGAAAATGGCCCAACTCATTCAGGAACGCCCCTTGTCAATATGCTGCAAAATCTGTAAACGGCAGGTTAGGTAACTCGTTTAGGAAGGACTTGCTTTTTGCCTTGTCTGCCAGCAGAATCTGAAACTGTTAACCCATTTTCTTCACTGTGGTTATTTAAAAACTGAACCATGGGACTCTTCCTTCCCTTGAATTACAAAAATTGCAACTTTCCAGTGTTTGTAAACTATCATTCAGTGCCAACAACTCGCAGTAATAGATAATAATGCTCAATTGTAGCAACCTTGTCTGAGCATTGCAGGATTCAAATGGAACAATGAAATGGCACTGATAGCATGCATATATACATGTATGTATGCGCCTATGGATGTTAGCTATTTTCTAAATATCAGCAGGGATGTTGTTGTTTATTCAGTTTAGCTATTTAAAATATTTATGTGCAGTCTTGGTGGTTTTTTTCAACCTGCTAAATACATACTTTTGATTCCCTTCGACTACGTAAGGAAGTAAGCATTGTGTATTTACGTGCCTACATCTTTTCTTCTGTTTAAATTGTGTAGCTTTTGTTTCTTTTCTCAAGCTTCAGTATCCCAGATTTTTCACTGAACCACTGGTTATACTTTTGAATGGTATTTTTTTTTTTTACTAATTATCAGCAAGTGTATTACAAATGATGACGGTGCAGTAGGATGTTAGGTCATTTGCAGTGGCCTTATGGCAGTGACATTGCTTTTCTTCATAAATACCCTGCTAGGAGAAAATAAATCGAACAAACTATCTCGATTGTCATTTGATCATCTGTTTCTAACAGAACCAATCTCAAAATTCTGTTTCTTTGGTGGATTTCTCACAAGGTGCTTCTCTGCTTAAGAAAACAGGCGGCTTTGGTGGTTATTTCCATTAGAGAAATTCACGATACTTTATCTTACAGAACGTGTAACTACACTGTACCTTTAGACCTTACCATTGTTAGTGCCTCTTGCTATATTTAAATAACTATCTCTACACTGATTACCAGGATCAGTTGTTTCTAGATCTTTTTTTTTTTTTTCCTTCCATAGAGAATACATTTGAATCTACTTGTCAATACTAATTTAAGTAGGAGCAGGGATTTATTTGATTTGATTTTATTTTATAGCTATTTTTCTTGTCCTTCATTTTGTCTTTGAATTTGACATGTTCGCTTGCTATTTGAAAATACTAAATTCTGTGAGTTACTGTATGGTGTATTTTAGGATGTTGGTTGTAAGTTAAGGAATTTTTGCATTCAGAGATAAATTATTACACTGTCAGGCAGTGAATACAAAAAAGAATCTTTTTATTTTTTTTTTTTTAACAGAATTTAACACATTTATCAAGCTCCATTCCTACAGCTCTCAAGGAAAAAGTTGTGTGGTGCGGAGATGATGCTGTCTTTTTATCAATTTAAATATTGACTTGTGTGAAACATTAATATAATGATATTTGCAGCCTACCGTAGACGAAACATAAGCAGAATTAGACATACTAAATTGTTACAAATGCAGCACAATATTTGCACACATGTGAAGGCTGGATTAATGGTTCCGTGGTGGTGCGCGGGAACGTCCGGTTTCTATCTGTCCTCAGTTTTCAGGCTGCTTTTCGATTCCTTGCACATCATGCACATGACGCTTTGATGAATATTTTTATGAATAGCAGGGCTGAATACTGAATCTGTGCACTAGCGAGTCCAAATCAGCGGAGCCCCGAGTGGAGTTTTCCCGTCCTGGTATCATTGGTAGAATTAGATGTAGCTGTTTGTATTCCCTGAATTGACACCCTGAGAAGAATGCTTTGTTTGTTTTCTCAGCAGTCATGTTTAATGCTATTCGCTTATCAAGGTGATCAGCATGGTTCAGATAACACATGCCTGACACAGCCTGCCTTTTTTCACCAGCATGTTGACCTTTTGTCACATTTGCTTTTCTCTGGTAGGCAATTCATGTCTTTAAGTATGAATGGAGTAAATAATTCACATCAATATTTAATATAAATTATTAAAGTTTCTGTCAGCTCTTATAGTTCATGCTTTTATAAAGTTGGAGTAGTTCATCAGCCAAACAGATGAATTGTGCTTCTCAGCTGGACATTAGAGCTCCTCCATAATGCTGTCTTTACAGTGGAAGTAAACAGGGAATTAAATATGAAAGGAAATGAAGCCTGCTACTTGAATGCTATATATTTTTCAATGATGCACATTCTTTAGGAAGGCTCAAAGTACTAGATAAATACCCATCATAATTTATTTTGTTATTCCCATACTCTTTTTTTTTCTTCTTTTTTTTTAACCTCTCATGTTGCTACCAGAAATGTAGCAAACCCCACTGACCCTGGCATTTTCTTCTACTCCTTGTTATTAGCTTTCCCTAGGTGCTTCAGCCCCCCTTCATGGGTTTAAGGTGGATGTATTAGGGTGGGGGTTTGGTTGTTGTATGTTGTTTGGTTTTTTTTCCCCTTAATGGTCTTTTTCTCTTTTTTAAGGTTGATGGGGAGCACAAAGATGATGAAGTTTCAGGGGGTTTTAGACCTTGTTACAAATTCTAGTTTATATTTTTGCAAAGTGACCTGTGACTGAAAGTAGATTCTGAAACCATTTTTTTGAAGATGAGATGGTCTGGTGTCTGATTGTAACAGCTCTGTGTTTATTGCTTCAGGAATTGGATATCAATAGTATGATTTGCATAAAAGCATAGAGTAAAAATCATTATGCACTTACTTTAGTTTTTGACTATTTTAGGTCTTGTACTTAAATTCTTTTGTTAGTGATCAGTTCCATGCAAGTTGCACAGTCATAGGAACTCGTAACAATGTATGAATCACTGAGTATCGTGCGTCCTACAAATCAATCACTTGAAAAGGGGGGTGGGTTTGTATCATGTGTTTACAGGTCAGAACCTTTCCCTATACGTAAGCCATGCATCAACATTTAAAGCCAATTTCTCCTTCCTTATTGTCCAGCAGGTGACTTTTTCAGATATTATTTAATTTGTAATTACTTACTGTGAGCAGAGGATGGAATTTAAGAAGATTCTCCCGATAGCACTTTTTTTTTTAAGTGTGAGAGTTTTCCCATCTATCATGTTGTATCTGATGGGGTCAATGAAAGCATCTAGAGATCTTCAAGTATACAATCTAAATTAAGATTCTAAACAGGCATTACAGATGCTGGTAACTTTGGCAATTATCATTTTGTTTGGTGAACAGTAGTAAAACAGTGTGCGGTAAAAGTGTTTAGAGAGAGAGGATAAATAAATTGAACAGTTTTGCAATGCAAAGTGGTTTGTGGTGTTTTTGAGGATTTCTTGGCTCTTGCTTAACTGCTATTGTGAAGCCTGGAGCAGATTTTCCCATTGCTAATGCCCTAGAAGTATTAATTCACTTTGATATGCTAATTAGAGGGCATTATGCAAGAAATGAGATTAAGTGGCAGCATGAAGCCATTTGCCTGTCAGTAAATTGAGAGCTTTAGCATCAGGAGGAGCTTTGTTTTTTCTGAGTTTCTCTTGGTTTTGCATATAAATAAAATTGATTGAAAGGTCTAGAGAAGCTTCTAGAACATTGGTGGTTCTTTTTCTCCTTCTATGATTATTTAAACTTCATGTTAAAGCCTTTCTCTGAATATTAATTGATCTAATGGGAGATACTGAACATGAAGAATTTCATTGTATTCTCAGTTACTGTATCTTAACAAAAGGAAAGTATTAGAATTCTTTGTGTCATCTGATTTTTGTGGTATTATTTTAGCTATATCTTACAGCTTTGTATTATAACCTCTCTGACTGCTAACTGCTTCTGTGCTGAGAACTATACCTGCGTGGAGGTATTTTTGCCAGTTCTGCTGGTTTTGGGATTGGGATCATGAGGGCCTGGCCAGCTGAAGTCAAATGGTGAGCTTGGATCCTGGCTGATGGGGCCTTGGACATTTATCACCCCCAGTCAGTCACAGCATTTCCCATCATTTCTTATGTAAATCCCACATATATTTTCCTTCATTTAGGAAGGAAAGGGTTGTAATATTGACCATAGATTTTATTTAACTGCCAGAAATTGTGTTAAAGTAACATTAAGGGATTGACTTACAGCCATAAGAGCGAGGAAATTTGGAGCTAATAGTTAAACTCTGCCCTTAACTCAACTCATTGAACCTATTTATTAGAGCATATATGATACGTAAGATCACTGTGCTGAGACCTGCTGCAGTATTAGGACTCTCAAGGATGACTCAAAGATGAAAGTTTCTGATTCAGTTCAGATTTTCCTGTTTTGTTTTGGTGCCTTTTTTGTGTGTGTGGTTTTTATTCAGCCTTGGAAGTTGCTTTACTACAGTTTTGTGGTTAGTTTTCCTTTATAATGCTATTTTAAAAAATACCAGAGAAGTAATTCTGGAAATTGAGAAAAAATTTGTCAATGAATAAAACCAAACCAAAACTGACCCAAGCCTCTCTAGTCCTCTTTGCCTGGGCGCTTGCAGATTGTTTGCTGTTTGCGTGCCCATCTCCTCCGCGGATCACTGTCGCAAAGTCAATCAGGGGAGTAGTGCTGGAGTGACAGTGCTTGTTATGAGCCCCAATAGTTATTTAAAAGAAAGGAAGAAGGATAAAAAAATGCCCCAGAGCTCTGTGTGGAGGCTGTTCATGCTAGATGCACATGCTCTCCCTGATCCTGGCAGCTGAAGTCTATCACTGTTGGGAAATTTTTAATACGAACCACATAAGACACAAACCACCGCAGTTTCCCTGAAGCCACAGGGGTTTTCACGTCACTGCAGGACAACTGGCACGTGTGCTGCGGGTCCCTGCCCACTGTCCCTTGCCCTCGGCACCCATGGGAGCTGTGAGCCCTCTCTATCCACCCTCCTTGCTCTTCCTCAACAAAGAGTTTTGTGGTGTGGTTTTCATTTAAAATGTGATGTCCCTGATTGTCCTGAGTTCCCAAGAGCTCCTGAACTGGTTGACACAGAGAATCTGATCAGGAATTTGGAACACAAGAAGTTGTCATAGTAAACCATTTTGATACTGGGAAGGACAAAACAGCACCTGACACTGCAAAATCAGTTCTTCTCACAGAAAGGAAAAGGAAACATCACTGGTCTCCAGCTGCTGATTTCGTGTTTTGCATTCTTGAACAAAAGGACTCAATGAAAATACTCTGTGGGCAGCCTTAACTTTCTCAGTACCAGTAGACCCTTGATGACATTTGGGAGGAGAGGGTGCCAGAGATGAAAGCCTGGCCTTGCTGAGTTTGAACCCTGCTGGTACTGTTGACTTGAGAAGCCTTCCTCCCACTTAAGTGAGGAGAGAATGTGGTGGCCTTGGGGGGAGCGAACCTGGAGCTTGGCTGATGTCTTCCTGTAGGGAATGCAAGAGCTCACTTTTCCTGTCTTTAAAATGGAAATATCGTCTATCGGGGATGTTTTGTGAAGGTTGTGTTAAGTTGGTGCCATGTGTTGAACAAGTTTATCAAGAATTGGGAGTAATTAAAATTGTTGCGTAAGAAGTAATCTATTAGCACTAGTTACAGTGCCCACTCTATTCCAATCACAGCCAGCCTAAGTGGAGTCTTACCTCCTGGAGATGAAGAGATTAGTCTTTCCTTAGACTTCTGCTTTCCTTGGCGTTAATTAGGAATGTTTGTTTTTTTAATTCATGGTTAGACCTCTAGCAAAAGGGTATCGGGCTTTTCTGACTTGGTGGTTAGTTTGCTTAGTGCAGAAGGGAGACCGTTTGCTCACGTAGCTGGGATGCCTGCTTTTCTGTAGTGATAGCTGTTCACAGGCAGGATGGTGCACTTGAAAGGGTATTTAAAGCCTGCTTTCATAGATTTGTTGATTAAAGAAGGAAGTGTGCTT
>NC_071640.1:6214692-6282192 GCF_014839835.1 Dryobates pubescens
CTGGGAGGGTATTTATGGTATTTTCTTTGCCATATTTGCATTCCAGAAATTAAGTCCCCATGCCATTATTCGGCAAGCCTTTCATACATTAGAATGATGAATTGAAAGCAGAAATGGGAAAAAGACTGCAATGCAATGAAAATTTAATCAGCGTCTTCTGCTGCTTTAATAAGGCAAATAATTCTTATTGGCCGCTGTGTTAAGGTTTCTAATATTTAATTCATAACAAACCTTGCATTATTCTGCAGCAGCATCGACAGCTCCACTTTGCTGCCTGCCAACAGGCAACCATAAAAACTTAAAAGCAGATGTAAATGTCTAAAACAAAGAGAATGATTGGATCTAAAGCGGTCAGAAAAAATCAACACTGTTGCCAGAGAGTTTGATAAATCTTTACACACACTTTAGCAGTGTACAAATGATATTAATTAAACTCATTAAATGCCTTGATTTTAAGGATTTGAGGTAACTTGAGCAAAATGCACCATTTTTTCAGTTCCTGCAGGCCCCCAAACAAGAACTGATGCAATGCCAGCAGAGCGCGGGTGCTTCTCACTAGCCAGCTTGAGTCATATTATAATTTGGGAAGATTCAGTTAATTTTCGGTTAATTTTCATATTCAGTGTATCTGTAACATTGCAATGGTAAAATTGTTGTCATTTGTCTTACATGTGCATCTGATGCTGGCATTAAGCAAAAGAACAAGAGCTTGTCCTGGTCCTGCTTCAGCTTTCTCTTCCCAGTGTTAATGTTAATTGATTAACCATTCTCACTAATTCTGTGATTCTGTGTAATTCCTGCACTAGGAAAAGCCTCTGTTAGTTTTTAAATCTCATCCTAAAGCTTTTTTTAGATCCAGGAAGGCTATTTGGAAAGTGACAGTGAAATCCTCTGCACCGAATTTTGCACTGGAGATCTGAACAAATGTGCCATGGTGCCGGGAAGATGCAATGTAAACAGGCTGTATAATTCCCGGGGCTGTGGCAGGGTTTTTGTAGTGCGAGGCAGCAGCGGATGGCAACCTGCCAATGCTAGGTGCAAGCTCTTGTTACAGAGAAGGGTTGCGCCTGTTCTCATTTCTTCTTGAAATGGCTTAATTGGTGTCAGCACCCCAGGGATAAAGGCCTCTAACACTGAAATCCACACGATTCACCCTGTCTCTGCTCAGTGTAGGGAAACTGGTAACAACTGGTGGTGAATGAGGAGTGAACGGTGCTGTAACAATACTCGATGATGTTTGGGATGACAGAAATTAATACGCACTTGCTTGAAGAAAGCAATGATTAATGGCAGTGAGCAAGGGAATGCTGTCCCTCCTTTAACTCCACTTTGATGGGGATTGAAAAGCAAAAGGCTGTTTTCATTCTCTCTCGAAAGCAGAGGTCACCCAGAGTACATTACAGCAATTTTTCCTCTCTGTTTTTTATTTCATAAATATTATGATAAGCACAGATTAGATAGATTTTTTTTTTTCATAGAGGCTTAAAAGGATATTTTATGTTTGTTTGCTGTTTGTGCTCAACAAGGAAACCTGATTTCATCTGTTTACATGTTGGGTCGCTTCACAGTGCAATAATTAGTATAATTAAGAATTTTAAAAGCTCACCGTCACATGAGTTTTTCTCAGATTTTTACAGATGGAATTTCCTGGTCCTCATTCTCAAAGTGCTGACAGGTCAGGATGAGGCAAGGAGTGTTGCTGAGAACAGACAAAAAAGGTTAAAAATCCAGGATTCCTCACTGAATTTTTGATGTCAATATATTTTGCAAGATCCTCACACTTGTCAGTGGCATTCTAAGCTATTTGATAAAGAATCTTTATTCTAGAAGAAGATTGAAATAACACAACAGTGCTTTGGATAATGAATTCTTCATCTAAGCAGAACTTTAAAACAAAGTACAATGTTGGCATTTTTTTCTTTGAGTGAGAGGGTTGATACATCTTTGGGATCCGACAGGAAGACATAAATTAATAGAGTTCTGGAGATCAGTTTCTCATTAATAATCCATTTTGTCATGGTTCTTGGCATTGTCAGCCTCGTAGCTGGTTCATATTTTGCTGAAGGATAAAAGCACATGATGTCTTAAGGCACAACATAAGGAGAAGGAGTTTATCATCTTCTGGAAAAGCAATCTCTGAAAAAAATAGATTGTTTTGCAGGAAATAAATGTCAATTTCAAGTTTTAAGCATTTTTAATCTTCAAACAGGTTTTTTAATGTATACAGTTGCAAAAATAGATTCTTGAGTTGGAAGAGGTTGCTTCCAACAGCCATTGCTTTGCCTTTGTCCTCTCCCCTGTTGTGGGGGCTGATTTTTTAGAAGCTTGCAATGGATCCCAGAGCTTTAATATTCCTTTATAGACCCTAGGGTGGATTGTGTCCAGCTTAAAATGTATAATTGGAAAAAAAAATAATGGTTCTTCCTTTTGAAGAGCTGAACATAAAGCATTTGTTTTATTTACACTTTCCCAGCAATGGGGGAATATACTGGATGGACCAATATGTACTTCCCCAGTATTTTCAAAATGGAAGAGGTTGCATTTTCATGAGTATGACAACATGAATTGGAGTCCTTTACCCATTTGGAGTCTTAAATTTGATATTTTATGTATCCTAAGGTAGTGGCAGCCTGGCAAACGGCGTAATCACTTAAAAAGTGTTCAGCTTGTGCTGTCATCCCAAGTAAGGAAGAACGGAGATCTGATTTAGTTGCATGCCCTTTATTTTATATACTGAAGAGTGACATAATGCAGATCTCTTTGGAAACTAGCGATGCATTGGGGAAGGATAAAGGGGAAGAAAAGAAGATGACACTAACCCAAATAGCTTAGCTGTAAGATTTAATTGGGCTCAAACATTTGTAATTTAACCAAAGGTCTATGAAAAAAGGCACAGAAGGAGGGAATGAGAGGTTCTGGGCACAGGGCTGATGGGGATCTGGGATCTAGCCAAGGTTGTAGTTGGAATTACCAAGAAGGAAGCACTGTGTGCCAGGAGTGCATCACTGACCAGAGGTAGTCTGTGGTGGAGCATCTCTGACCAGGACAGGTTGGAGCATGCTGTTTGGCAGAGAGAGTCCTGATTTGGAGAGAGTTTGTGGTGTAACTCTGGAGAAGCCCCAGCTGGGCATGTGTGTGTATGTGGTATGGAGAATCTACGGGGGGCATCCTACCAACCTGTGGGTCACAGAAAAGAGGTATGTGCCAGGGTCCTGAGTTGCTCCCATATAAACATAGCACTTAACTTGGATGGTCTTTTGACCTCCCCAAGCTTAATATGCACTCTTACGGAATGAGTAGATCAGATAAAACTGTTGATGCATCTTCCTGGTGGTGTCCTGGATAGGTGGATCAGAGGTGCCATCAGTCCTGGGCAAGAGCTGGTAGAAGGGGCAGCAGCATTTGACACTTGCAGTGGCTCAAAACGTGGTGTTTACTTCATCAGCAGGAATATACAACTGTTTACAGCTTGCTTGTTCCCCTGAAAACAGGGAAGGTTTGAATTATGAAGATTTAGAACATGCTTCCTTACACGGAGTTGCAAAGGACATTTGTCTCAGCACATTGTAGTGAAATTTTAAAGAGCAGGTTTTGACAGGAGACATTTTGCTGACACAGAATATTTTGTTCACTTCTGACTCTCAAATAAGTGCTACTTCTGTCATAATGATTGATTTATATTCGTTTTAGACCATACATTTTACATCCTCTCTTTTAGTGCTTATGGCTACACAGCTTCAGAATAGCAGAGGTTTAAAACTGTTATGAGCAGGGCATCACATTTCACATTTCACTAATGAAAAAAAATTGATTGTAGGTATTTTGTGGTGTGGTATATTTAGAATAAGATGCTAACTTTTATTATCTCCTGGAAAAAATAAAAAGTTTAAAAGGAAGATTCCTGTTTAAAAATTGCTACAGAGTTGTAATTTTAATTATTCCTAATAACAGAGCCTCAAAAGATGCAGTGACCTGCAGCATTCATGGTTTTTTGTGGGCATTTGGATGGAGTAGGTGCTGTGCTTGTGCTTTCTGATCTTTCAGTGACATTCCTGTCTGGGAGAAAAAGAGACTGAGGTATTTTCAGAAGAAGAAATAGACTTGTCCATAGACACCACTCCCAGTGCGACCATCTGAATAATTGACATTACTATGTTAATGGAGCCCGAGGCTGTTTCAAGGAGAGGCTCCGCAGCAAGGCAGCACTGAAGCCAGTGTAGACTCCTCATGTCTGGGGTTTTGCCCATCAGGGCGTCAGAGCAGACAAGACCACTCTGGCACGGCCATGCCCACACAGCCCACGTGGCAATGCCGGGTATGGGCTGCAGGTGTAGCAGCCTTCACCAGCCAAGGTCACCCAGCAGCAGCGCTGACTTGGGATGGGGCTGTGGTCTTCCCCCTTAAAATTAATGCTCATGCACATCTTACTGTGGAATTACAGTCCTTTTCCTTCCCATCTTTAAAAAGTATCCTTAAGAATGTAGCACTGAGCATGGACATGAAGTAAAATGACTTTGGTCAGAGAGGGCTGTTTCCCTGAGCCCTTCTTCAGCCATGAGATCTTACGCTTTGTCCTCTGTGCTGGCGAGGAACAGGCAGTATAGAAAGGGTCAGATTTGGGTGCCTTTGGCTTTGCTGTGAATATATATATATGTAGAGAGAGATTTAGTTCTTAGAGAATGAAGAAACTGATATTCAAGTGAGGCTTCAGCAAGAAAGGGCTTCCAAGATGTTACAGATTTTGGAAATATTTGACAATGTTAGCAACATAACTACTGACAAAAAAACCCTCTCTGCAGAAAATCTTTCACAGTTGTGCCAAGAAAAGCAGCTTCGATGGAACATTTTCATAAACTATCATCAGTTATGCAGCAGCAGCTTCACAAATCAGAAATGATATCTTCAGGCACTGCTGTCAAGTGTTATTCAAATAATACCAGCCTCACATTTGAATAACAGCAGACATTTTGAATTAATTAATCAGATGAGATAGTCTAGGCCTTTTCTCATTAGTCTCTGGGTCAGGCATGGGAAGATATATGCGTTGGTGATGATATACCTGTCTTTAATCGTGATTTATGAAGATTTAGGATTGTGTGTGATTTGTCAAAGGTTCTGGGAAAAGGCTGGTGCATATTTCATTACCTAATCTGAGATTGATTTCATGATGCTGAGAGATATAACCCTATTGTTCGGAGATGTGGGAAGCGCAGGTAGACACGGCAGCCCAGGGTTTTACTGGCTTATCTTTGCGACTGTCAAACAATGCTGTAAACTTTTACTGCCAGCAGTTAACAATTCCTGCTTTAATTATAGGCAAATTCTTCATTCTGTCCAAAGGGGAAGCTTCAGTAGTTATTTAGTTAAAAAGCATAACAGACCTTGTAACTATGACCCAGTGTAAATCATGGACAAAGTTGGCAAATTTCATGGCTTGGTCATGGTGAAAATATAAAATTTCATGGTTTGTCACAGATTAATAGAAAAATCCTATTAAAACTGTGCAAATAACAGAACAACAAGTTAGGTGGAGTTCCTTACATGGCACCTTCCTACTCCCAGGATTTATTTTAGGTTGAAAATGGTGCTAATGACACGAGGCCCTTTGCATGCTTTTCTTTGCTGCACTGTTTCCTATTCAGTTTAATTAGTATTTGTTATTTGCTTTGGACTGAATAATTATTGTGCAATTGTTTTGAAGCATTATTTACATAAGAAAGCATGTGTTACATTGCTTCTGCAGTGGAAGGAGCCTTGAAAATGAAATATTTGAATACCAATTGTGTATTTATTTTATATTTTTTTTTTAGTGATAGAAATTTCTATATCTAATCATTCATCAGTAATTGGGAACTTTCTGTATGGGGACTAGGTCTGGCAGCACTGCACATTCTTGCTCTAGGGCAGAGGAGCCCCTCATGGCCCCTCCACTGTGCTGGGTTCTCCACCACTGGAGCCAACCTCTGCTCATATCTGTAGATCAGCAGACTGTGGACAAGCCTCAAGGTTCTTGTAGATTACTGGTCACCTACATCCTCACTTTTAATCAAAAAGTTCATGTCTTTTACTGTTCTTGGTACAATTTTGCAGCCCATCTATCAGAGCTGTGTGGCTCTGGCAATGCTCTGTCTCCATGTAGGACATGGCAGTGGCAGCTGTTAGACCTCCTTTTCAGGCTCCTGTGCCAACCAAAGGCTGGTGTCAGGCAGCTTTTGTATACAGGCCTTATACTATTTTCTTTTTTACTCTTTTGATTATATCCAGAATTCTGATCAGTGATACAGAAATTTGGATCTAGGCCAAGATACTCCAAACACACTGAGCTCTTCCACTCAATCCTCTTCTAGAGGGAGTAGTTTGTTGCTGAAGTGGCCACTTTAAGAAGAAAATGGCAGTTGTTCTACTTTGGAATAATGATTAAAAGAATCAAAGTCTCAGAATAAAGACTTTTAAGAACAACATCAAAGTAGTCATCACTAACAGCAGCCAGTAAAAGCTTTGTGTCTTAAACAGACCAGAATTTCACATATGGAACTTATTTTGAAAATGAGTTTGTGCTATTTTCTTGTGAGACTTCACAAATACAAGGTCTAGAAACATATTTTTAGGGGAAGGGTGCAATACTTCAAACAATCCCATGATTCTGGAACCTGGGCCTCTATGGGAGACAAAATGATGAATTTTGGCAAACAGGAAAGATGCCACAATGTGAGAAATAAGTCTGTAATTCTCATTAAAGCAATATACATCAGTGAGTTTTATTTAGATCAGGTTTCACAATCAACTGCTGCCAGGTCATCTGCAGCGAGAACTTCATCTGCACTCTGACCAACTACCATGCGCAGGTAGTAATTAAAAGAACAGCTAATGACAGTGTAGACAGTAATTTTTCCTTTTCCCCCATTGCAGCTAGTCATAAAATACAAGAAGGAAAGAAAAAACAAATTGGTTTGGATTATTGATTAGTGTTTTGCTAATAAGAAATTAAATTTATCGACCGCTGCCATTATCTAGCTGTGCTTTCCCATGAGGTAGTTTGCAGCTCCAGGCAGGCTTCAGCAGAGAGCCAAGGTTGGACATGTGCTGTCAGATGCCTGCCTCTGGAGAAGGACATTTAACCCTATTAGTCAGGTCATTTCTCTCTTTTTGTGTAGAGGTCAACAAAAAAAGGATTGTTTTCTTAAGTCAACTTCCACAGCTTTCATTTTAAAAGTAAACAAATTACCCCAGCTCCTCACCGCGTTCTACTGCATGGTTCTTCTGTTTGAGGATGGGAATCTCTGTCAAGTGACGTGGTGGTGTAGTGATCAATATCATGGGTAAACTCCCATAAATATTTCTGATAATAGGAGCTACTTAGACACAGCTGAGCTGCCAGATTCCTCGGGATACACTGACATGCAGACTTTCAGTGTCACTGTGCCACACCAAAGGAAGCGTGTGGTGTTCCCTCGAATTTGGGCTGTATTTTGAGAAGTGTAAATACACACTGCACTGTTCTTTATAAACTAAAGAGCAGGCAGGGAGCACATTCCATGGGGAAAACAGGGATTGTCAAGATTTTGGGTAGGAAGATCTCCTTTGTGAAGAAAGCAATCATGGATCTTCTGGGGTTCCCAGAGCTGCCACTGTGTCAGTGAAGCAATTGCAGATGATGCACCAATGCATCAGTCTTCAGAGGATGGTTGGGCTTAGTTTGGTGGCATCAGCAAAACTCTGGTTCTAGACCTAAATGACAAGTCCACCTGATACATAGCCTTTGTGCTTAGGTCAGCTTTCATAGTAAGAAACAGCTCTTGAGGCTCTGAACACCAGCAATCTCTCTGCTCCCAGAACAGACATGTGCCCAGCTCTGCAGGTACTCCCCTGGTGGTCCCCAGGTGCTTGTCTGTGCAAGGTGGGTCTAGACTGAGCAGCAGTTGTGGTGGGTGATTCTTGGAAGGGCAGCTTGGGAAGGAGCCCAGCACCTTGGGCAGAGAGGAAAGAGCATCTGTGGGGCTGAATGTTCCCTGCCAGGAGCACTGGAAGCTGCAAGGTGATGCTGCTCTTCTGCCCCAGTTAGATGAAGCTCAGCCCTGCCCACACACCGGGCATCTCTCCCTGCAGCCAGCATACCACACTGCATTGCTGCTCACATTGCTTCATTCCCTGCTAACAGTAGCATTTCACATGAGCAGTGCAATGGGAGCAGGTCTGGTGTACTCCCTCTGGATCATGATGCTTGCTCAGGGCTGATTTAGGAAATTCCTTGAGCTTTCCAGCGTTGACAGTCAGTGCAAAGCATTTCATGGGCAGGAGTTTCTAAATACTGCATCTACAGTTTTGTATGGCCTTTGGGAAGATGATAGCTGGTTTTCTATGTGACTGTTCGCTCCCTTCACCATGCTTTTCTACACTTCAGAGTGCAGGGTTCAGTGCAGTTTCAATACAAACACATACTTCTGTATATTAAGCATGTGCATTAATATATTATTATTACTTGGACTAATAACAAATAGCAGTCAGTTGGTGAGATAAAAAAGGACAGAGTTCAATAGTAATTCTCAGACAGCTTAGCAATTACCCAGACAGCTTGCAGTCAGAAAAGCTGTTCAAATCTAGGATTATGAACTACACTGATGGCAGCTCTGCTGGATGGAGTTTGAAGAGACTGCGAGTATGTTTGCAAGTAATTGCAGGACTCATTTCCAGCACTACTCCTGATGAACTTCTCCATTACAAGCCAGAATCAACAACTGTAAAAAACCCCTCCAAAAGCCAGCAGGCTGGTTTCCAGAACCAGTCAAAATTATTTTTAAAGTATTTATTTTCTGTATCAGAAAGATGTCCATGCTTGCAAGCAGCTCGCAGAGTTTTCATCCTCCTTCCTTTATGACATATATCCCAAATTCCTTTCATTTCAGTTACAACAGTCAACATCAAACAACATGGCAACACAGATTTTGTGGTTTGGTTTTTAAAACCAGTGCACCTGGGAGTGAAGGTGATTTCTTTCCTCCTTACTCTGAGTGGTTTCATCGATTCCTGTCGGTATTGGCTGTAACCCGCACTCTGCTCCCCAGCGGTGCGATGGGCGAGCCTCGCCCCACGTTGGTGGAAGGCCAAGAGAGTGCTTAAGTCCCATCTAAGCCTCAAGGCATAATCTCAGAACTTTAGGAGTGGGGTCAGCAGGGCTGGCATTAGCTGTGCAGCACATTTCTTCACATGGTAATCATGGGGGATTCAGGGGTCCCCAGCCATGAAGCCAGCGTGCAGTGGCCCCAGGATTTAGTGGTCCATCTACTACCACTCATTGTGGCACCAATGCAGGAAAGGAGAAAGCTGAGATACAAACTCTGGGGTTTGAAGTGCTTGAGTGAAAAAGGGGTGTTGTTGGATTTTGAGGTTTTTTTTAGGGCAGTACATGATTTTTTTATGGGGCACATTAAATTCTGTACCTCCAGTGAGTGGTAAAGCCACCTCTTCACTTGACACCGGAGGGGAGCACAAGCTCTGAAGCAGGAGAGGCAGCTGTTAAGAGATTTCCATCTCAGCAGCCTCTCATGCCAATAGGATTGTGATTTGGGAATATAACAAGGCTTTGGGGGCTGAAGTTAATAAATAACCACTGTATTCCCTTTACCATTTTATTCTCTGTGCCTGGTCCCAGTATCTTCTAAGCCCAAGCCATTATCAGTCCCTGGGCTGATATATTTGACATAAGCCCATATATTCTTTAAGCAAGGAGCCTTCACCACATTATTTTGCTTCAGAAAGAATGTTGAAGGGAAGAAAGGTCGTTTGGGTGGTTGAGTGTCTGTACTGAGATGCTTCCAGTAAGTGCCACGTTTGCAGGTGCTGGTTTTTCATTCACACAGCCAGGGGAGCTGAGTATTTGGATTGTAGTTTAGGTTTTGTTCTTCCTGCTGGTGGAGACAATGCATCCTCTGCAAGGCCAACCCTCTGCCCATCCAGAATGTTTGTGTAGGGGTGTGTCTGACTAAGTATCTTGGGAAGGAATTCAGTTTCTTCAGTTACAATCATGGTTGAAAGACCAAGCCATTTTCAGTCATTCCTGTTGTACCTGGTCTTGACTAACGTAACAGAGACTTCTGCATCAAATACATTCCTGCTGTACCTCAGAAGGAAGTTCAGCAGACACAGGTTTTTATAAATAACCTTAAAAGCACAACTCAATAATCTGAAGTTTGTAGCTGATAAGAAAGTTCTGGGCAGCATGGAATTTAGGCTGCACACTTCTGATTACTTTCCAGCATTCTCAAGTGAGTATTTCAGACAATATTTTACCACAATGGTAACTTTGGGGCTGCCTGCATTTCCAAGGACTCTATATGGTCAACTCCCCTTGGAGTGTCCATTGGTTGTGAAAATGCTGGGTAAATGTGTTACATTATTTTGTACCAGAATCAAATGGACTTCTTCCTCCAAGAGGGACTGGGACATGGAAGGTGTCATGTACCCTCCACCAAAAGATGTAGCTTTGTGTTATCTCAATTCATACCACATTGCTGTGGTGAGGTCTGGAGCAAAGTGATGCTGTGGGGAGAAGAGCTGAAAGATCTGTGTTGTCACAGGGGAGGCAAAGGGATCAGAGTCTCTGCAAGCCCTCGCATTCCATCCTAAAGAGTACTCTGCCAGAAAAAGAGGCTCAAGTTTCCAGCCTCGTGCATGGTTTGCAGAAGTTTTGAAGTTTGGTGCAGAGTATTTTGTTTGATTTGGGGCTGAGGAGCATCTGTTGGAAATCCCAGGTTTTTGCATTGATGATGGAGACCATGCACTGTGAGCAGCTGTCTGAGTTACTGTGTGACACCTGAACAGACACTGTCCTCTCCGGGCGGAAGGGAGGACCAAGACATTCAGAACCAGCACCTGAGTGTGTTCTGCTCCAGAAAACCCATGAGTGGCAAGGGATAAAGTTTGCTGTGTCCCCGTGAGCTTGTTTTTCTGAACCTTAGTATGGTGCTGAGAAGCACCATAAAATGCTGTGCCAAAATGTTAGTGTTTGTATGAGATGAACAGCAGCAAAGGAGTAGGCTCTGGTGGTGGTATGTGGTTGATAGTTGAGTTTCCACCATGCTTTAGTACACACACATTCATTCAGTTATACATTACAGCAACAGAATATCATCTCCAGAGGGACAGCAGAGGGAAGTGTTAACACTGCGCCACATACTATGCTTAACACCACAGGATTGATTAGTGCAGCAGTGACATTTTGTTATGAGAGACAGAAGCTGGAAGTGTTCTTGAAAGTGCAACCTCCAACACCAGGCAGATGGCACAGGTGGGGGCACCTCTGTCTTCCACGTCTGACTTCTGTCCTGGCATAGGCCTGGCTGCTCAAGAGCCCTGCCCGCCATCAGTGGCCATACCTACCATGGGTAGAAGAGCCCACTATCAGACATGCTGGTTTATCCTCTACTAGTCTGTGTGCAAACAGAGTATCTCCTGGACAGATTTCACTGCCTTTCCCAAGTCTCTGCCACATGCAGAAGCTGTGCCCATGCAGTATGAGGAGAGGGGCTGGCAGGGCTGAGCATGTGGTTGCACATCCACTGCCTCCCAGCTCTGTGTCCCAGCACTGCACAGGGCAGGTACAGTCACCACATCAGGAGCAGTGACCCTGCTGGCTCCTGCCCCTCAGCCACCTGCATCCCCTGCTCCTGGCATGGTGCCTCCATTGGGCACAGAGGCAACCAGACTTTTCTTCACCAGTGCTGCTCTGGCATGGGCACAGTTTAACTCCCATTTGCCAGCAGAAAAAGGATGCCTCTGGTAATTCCTGAAGCAGGCAGCATGTAGTTTTTGTAGGATAATGCTGAGGTACTCACACTGTATTAAAAAATTAATATACTTCTATTGCTACTGGAATTGGAGCCTGATTAGGACTGTTACAGTACTGTAGTTTTAGCTTTTAATTACTTACTACATTACACAGTATCTAACAGCGCTAATAGAGTACAGAACTGTCATAGCTTTTGTTTTAAAGTGCAGTACTGTATGGTGCTTAATTGTGTAACAATGTTGTTCAATTACATCTGAAAGTGTTTAATAAAGTATGGCACAGAAAAGCAAATCGGAGTGGCATGTGTTAATTGGTGTCCGCGTCATTGACTCCATTTGGTTATAGTGATCACTGGGATATGAGGATCAAATGGCAGGTTGCCCAAATGGAGTCTTCAGACCCAACTCTCTTATTTGTACCACTTACACATGCCCATGCTCCCTCACACTTGCACAGATTTTCTCACCACGCTCACACAAAGTGCTGTTAAGCAGCTATCAGAAGCTGTATCCAGCGGCTCTATTCCCAGTGCTACTGCTCCCCTCTCTTGCCTGGCAGAGCACAAGGAGCCAAGCTGTGGGCATCCCTATCTCCAGCTGCACTGCTTTCCCCTTGGCAGACAGCCCTGGTCCTCCCCAGTGCAGCCCCAAAAGGGAGGGAGCTGCTGTGGCGGGGGACAGAGCCTCCACTGTGCCCCAAGCATGATTTTCCAGAGTCACTGAGGCTGCAGGGACTTGCTTAAAGGCAGCAGCAAGAACACCAGGTTGTTAGCTCAGTTGCCCCTATCCTGAGCCTGCTGAGTTCTATCAGAGAGCTAAAGAGGAGACTGAGGAGCAGAAGAAGAAGGGCAAAGATGCTCAAGCTGCCAAGAGGCTGCACTTAGCATGAGGTTGCTGTTCCTCATGAGAAGCCTCACTGTCAGTTCTCAACATAGGGCTTTCCTGTCTAGCCTTACTGTCCCAACAAACCCCAAACACTTCCTGCAGTGACCTGGGGAGCTGTTCTCTTTCTCCCAGGGCCTCATGAACAAGTTTCCTGCTGCCTATCACTTTTATCCTGCCACACTCCCCTCCTGGCAAGCAGGGACATCAGAGCGGCCTGGGCACTGCAGGGCTGTGCAGCCAGGACCAACTAATGCCAAGGATGCCCCTTGGCTGTGCCCGCTCCTCTGGAGTGGACTCTAAAGTCTGCAGCCAACTCAGAGATGCTTAGAGAGTGGTCCTTACACTTTTTTCCCGAGTGGTGCTGTTTTTCACATCAGTATTCTACTTTTTAGCCCGTTTTGCCAAAATACTCTCTGGAAGCATTTCTTCTGGAATAAACATTTCAGCACATCAGGTTTGTTCCATGAGGGTTGACTGTCAGATTACAGCCTTCCTTCCTGCGAGCACTGTGCTTTTGCAGGGGATCAAATTGCGTGAGTTTATTTATTTATTTCCCCCCCCAGTATAAACACAGAATAACAGTGATACCTTATGGGATCTTATTTCTGAATGAAAAAATAATCAGGAGCAGATTTTCACGTGGCATTACTGCCGTGCAGGAGTGTTTTCCTTGCCAGCCAGCCTCCCGAGGTGGCCTTGGGGCCTTGCAGCACCACAGTGTCCCCCTCCCTGGCCCAGTGCCTTCCACTGCTCTCTTTATGGCTGCCGCCCTCGCTGAGGCACGCTCGCTACATTGGCTTGCATGTGGTCCTGGAAGCCACCTAGCATGCAGGTCATGTGCCCTTAATTTTCATTATGAATGAAGAGTAAAATGTGAAGGTTATTGCCTGGCAGTACAAATGCACTGTTTTTTTTTTTATTTAGAAGCTCTATTAGAAGTGTCAGGAGTCCCATAACAAAGCAGGGCAAATATCCGCAGAGACACCTTGTTGAGAAAGGCAACTTGGCTTCTAAAAGGTTTGAATATGAATGTGGTTGTTTCTAATCAAGCAGTCCTTGAAAAGAATTCCCCACTATTACTTACCTCTCTCTCTTTTTTCTTTTTTTTACTTGCAATCAGCCTGTTTTCCTCCTCAGGAAATGCTTCTTGTGCCAGCCCACAGTGAGGCTGGGAGGGAGGCAAAGCTAGGAGGGGATAGCAGAGCTGGGGGAAACCCCACGTCAAAGTATCTCCACATCCAGAAAATTATCTTGATTCAAATTTGATGATGTTAGAAAATCACCTCAGTTTGGTAGTGAGAAGCCATAGGCTTTGTGCTTCCTGGGGAAAAATGGGCCAGTGCTGGGTTTTTTTGAGAGCATTCCAAGGGCACCTGCTGAGGTGGGCCATAGCCACCTTCTACAAAACAGAACCCTTCATTTATGGCAGGAAAATGGACATACTCTGCTCCTTGGATGAGTAAACCAGAAACATGGGCACTGCAGGCCACAGCAGGTGCTCCCTTTGCCACCAAATGGGGATCCTCTGAGCATCCCCCTGATCACTGGCATCTTGTCCCAGCCCTGAGCAGAGATGTGTTTGGGCTGGGACATTTGTGTTTGGGCCAAGTGCCAGATAATTAAGTCTTAGATCCTTTCCCATTCCCTAATCAGTGTATCTGTTCTGGTTTAGCAGTGACCATGGTGACTTGGTAGCTGTGGTACCAGCTTGGGACCAGGTGAGGACAGGGACAGTCCCTGAATGAGCCACAGTGTCACATCACTTGCACTGCTGGCACTTGGTGAAATTTACCTGAGCTCTAGTGCCACACTTGGCTCCAGGTCAGTAATGGGACCGCTGCCGTGACAGCATGGGTGGGCCTGGGCATTGGTGGGAGAGAGCAGGGTCCCCTCTGGAGAACTGTGACATGTCTCAGCAGAACCATCCCTCTGGTCCTGGCAGTGCCCATCCTGTGGGTCTCCTTTGGGGTGCAGAACTTGGGCTCGCTGTCCCTTGGTCGTGCTCGCAGGGTCTATTTCAGCTCTGGCACCTTCAGAACACTTACAGAATCTCCTCTTTTTTTTATTTCCTTTTTTTCCTTTTTTTCCTTTTTTTTTTTTTTTTTAATAAATTGTCAGTGTATTTTCCCTCTACGAACCTGTAGCATCTGGCAGCAGGAAAGTACAGTAGGACTCGCTGGCACCGTGGTGCAGAGCCTCGAAGAATTCCGTATTGTGACAACACATCAAAATAAATTGCTGTCAACAGACCAAAACACCAAGTGCTGTGATTCTGTCTGACGTGTGAAGACTCAGACAGGCTGTCTTGACAAGTTGTGGTGGAGCACCTGCAATTGGCAGAAGACAGTGATATAAATCTGATTTGCCTGATATGCAGCACCTAGATATCGTTAATGTTGGTGACAATAACTCTGCATAACATTCCTGAGACACAGATCTGATTTTTTGTCTATTACTTGTGTTGTTTTTTGTCACTCTCTGATACTGGCTCTGCTTCCCTTCCCTGCTCAGGGTCTGCCTAGAATGGCTGTGAAAAATAAACCATATTAAAGAACCGCAGTAGCAAATGAAGGTTTAATTCAGCCTCTCCTTGAGTCATTGTCCCAGCTGCTGAAGACAAAAGATGTGCCATGAAATTTTATTTTACACTAATCATAAAAATAATCATGGTGGAAGTTGTATTAATTTCTTAACTCGCAGCCAAAATATTGCAAATCGCAGGTTAAAAGCCACGAGCCGCAGTAAATCTTCTCTGAAACGTATGTGGCTTTAAACTTCTGGAAGAGGGAAGAGAATCGTTGGCTAGGTGGTTAATTTTTACCTTTCATTATCAATAAATGGTAATTCTTTCCAGTAGCAGCATATATCACAGCTCATTTATGAACGCCTGAAACATGGCTTGGCTCTGGAGTTTAATTACTGGAAGTTAACACTATCTTCCCTGTCTCAGCCCTTCCTTGCTATCACCAGTGTGATGTATTTCATCTTGACACTGGCAGGTACTGGAGGACAACAGCACATAGGAATTGGAGTTTCTATCTGTTGTTGTCCCCTCTGCCTATTTGAAGTCTTGGGGTCTGAAAGGTTTTGGCAGTTGTGGCACCTGCAGATGGCTGGGGGAGTGGTTACGGCTTTGGACAAAAGCACACGAGCTGAACAAAATCTGTTCTGCTGGTGGCTCTTCGGCTTTAGGGCTGGAGTTAGGGCTTCAGGGGTGTCAGTGGCCAGTGCCCACAGCAGGTCCTATAGCTGGAACTACTCAGGGTGCATATCCCACCTCAGCTGGGTGTGAGGATGGCCCTGGTGTTGGGGGGGACCTGGCCACCTTCCCCAGCACTGGCCACAGCTCCTTTCTCCTGCCTCTCCTCTGGGCCATATTCTCTGTGTGTCTCACCCCAGCTGTGGAGTCAGAAACAAGACGACCACTTTCCAGTGCTTGTGGCTGGTGTTTGTGGAGGGCTGTGGAGCAGCACTGGTTCTGCTGATGGCTTACTTATTTATTTTTGCAAAGCATTCAGGAACTCCTTTGGCAGTGAACTTCAGAAATGTCACTGTCCAGTCTGAGAGGCTTTAAGAGCAAAAAAGAGGTTTTTGAAATTACCATTCATTCTTGTCTGTATTGTTATTTTATCCCTTAAAGGCTGCTAATGAGAAATAGAGCCTCATTATGATTTTAAGGATGAGAGAGGAAGGCTTTTAATTAATGATATGTAAATGGTCTTGAATTGATTATGTTAGAATATCAAGAGAGATGGGTAGAAGCTGTGGTGTAATATATTTTAATTAAGAATTAATTAAAAATGATGGCAATTTCATAAAGCCTCACAGAAAATAGTGGAATTTACTTTCTGTCAGGAGTAAATTAGCCAGTGATTAAATAAAGGGCCTGCATTAATAGTGGAGTTATTTTTAAACAGTGCTATGAAGAATTGTGTAGTTTTCTCTAAATAAGTAAAATTAAAATGTAATGTTTGCAAACAAGTTTTGGAAATGATGGCAGAATGCAAACTTAGTTTTGTTCCCTCCTTGTGCCACAACACTTGAGAAAAGTGATTTTAAGTGGTTTACACTGAGGGTGCTGTGGTTCTGGCAGGCAGTGGTAGGTGTCGTGGTAGGAATGGCAGGAGGGTCATGTCTGGGGGTGCCTGAGCGGGAGTTGCTGCCCTCAGAGCTACTCCTGCTTCTGCCCAGTGTCTGTGGCTTCCTGACATCCCCACAGTGGAGAGCTTTCTCTGCTGCACAAGCACCTACATATATCTGCTGTGTATATACATGATGGTGGGTGAAAAGCCATCAATATGCTCTTGCAGCCCAGACCCAGCTGTGTCCTGGGCTGATCCAGAGCAGCACAGGCAGCAGGTGGAGGGAGGGGATTCTGCCCCTCTGCTCTGGTGAGACCCCACCTGGCAAAACTGCATCCAGCTCCTCTAGGGTCCTCAGCACAGTAGAGACATGGACCTGTTGGAGTAGAATAGACTAGAATAGACTAGACTAGACTAGACTAGACTAGAACAGAATAGAATAAACCAGGTTGGAAGAGACCTTCAAGATCATCAGTCCAACCTACCATCCAACACCACCTAATCAACTAAACCATGCAACCAGGTCCAGTAGGTCCAGAGGAGGTCACAAAAATTATCAGAGGACTGGAACTCCTCTGCTGTGAGGCCAGATGGAGAGAGTTGGGGTTGTTCAGCCTGGAGCAGAGAAGACTCTGGAGAGACTTTGTGGCTTTTCAGTACTTAAAGGGGTCTATAAGAAAGATGAGGGCAGTCTTTTTAGCAGGGCCTAATTAAAAGAGGGGACATTTAGATTGGATAGAAGGGAGAAATTTTTTATGCTAAGGGTAGTGAGGCATTAGCCCTGGCTGTCTAGGGAGGTGGTAGATGCCCCATCCCTGGAACCATTCCAGGTCAGGCTGGTTTGGGCTCTGAGCAACCTGCTCTAGTTGCAGATGTCCCTGCTCGCTGCAGAGAGGTTGGACTAAGTGACCTTTAAAGGTCCCTTCAATCCAAACCATTCTCTATGATTCTGTGTTTCTAGAAGCACGTAGGAGGTAATGTCTGTTGTTCCAGGCCAGTTTAATACCTCTCTGCTTCACTCTGCCCTGGTTTGTGGAGCCTGTTCCCAGCTAGCCCACCAGTGCTGGCATCCTCTGGTGCCACAAAGGACATGAGGTGTCACAGCTGTCTCTTTGGGGCAAGTGGGGGGGACTGCCACCATCCACTGTCCAGGGCTCCTCTTTGAATACCTCTGGGAGATTGTGAGGGGGCACCCAACCCCTTACCCCCTCTGCAGTGCCGGTGGAGGTGGCTGTTTGCATGGCACCTGGGCGAAGGAAAAGCCAGCAGCAGGGAAGTGCCATGTCCTGCATGCTCACCAGTGTCCTCAGGGCACATCTTGTCAGGATGGGGAGCTGCATCTCTGGCACATACCTGGGGACTAAACCAGGCTACTGTTAAAAATCCTGCTGAGGCCCAGCCTTCAGGATCTACATGGGCCTGAGACAACCCTGGGCTGGGGGCATTGCTCCTGGGCTGGCGTGTTCCATGAGTTCCATGGACTTGCACATGCTATTCCGTAAATGGGCTTTATGCACTTGTTTAGTCTGCTATTCAATAAAGAGCATTACCATAGCAACTGCTCCATCACATGGTGTACACTCATGCTGTCTCTGAGATAAAGAGCACATTTTAAGGCAGCATATTCTTAATGTCGATGTCCTAAAATGCAATTTTTGATGATTATTATTATTTTTCTGGGAGAATGTTTGTGATAAGCGACCATGCCTCCTTAGTGTCTCTTAACTCCTTTTACTACTACTTTGCTGGCAGAGGACTGTGTACCTATGGTAATTTCTTTTTCATTTGTAGATTTTCACATACAGATCATGAAATATTTGTTAGCTCAAGTCACAGCGTGGGGCCTCGTGTCAATGGGATGCAGCATTTTGGTCGTGTTTAGCAGAGTTTGTCTCCGAGTGCCGTTTCTAAACAGGCAGTAGCTGGTGCCCGATGCTTGAACCTGACTTTGTTCCTCTCCTGCACACTGCAGGAGAGCAGTCCTCATGCAGCTGGCACATTGGTGGCTCCTATGGAGACCAAACGTGTCCCTGCAGTGCTGTGCCTCTTCGCCACTGGCCTGTGAGATGGGGAGCTGGCGGTTGGTGCTCCCTCCCTGCCTCCTGCTCGCAGCACCGCGTGCGGCTCCATCTCGGCGCCAGCCAGACGAGACCCTCTCACCATAGGACAGGCAGGGCCATGGGGGAACGGCTTTCATGATGAGGCTGCCACTGCTGCCCTGCTTCCATCCTGGGCATCAAGGCCTGAATGTGCTGCAAACAGCTTAGAAACTGCACTGTGCCCACCTCCGCCCAACCACCACAGAATGCTGGCCACTGCCCCTTGTCACAGGCTGGGGAATTATTTTCAGACATATTTGGCAAAGTTCTTCACAACTCACTGCCCAGGCTTAGAGGAGAGGATACCAGAGGCGGAGAGGCTGTGAGATAGGTTGTTAATTTGAGTAAAAGCCCATCGGAGCATCAGGGTGCATTCCCTGCTAAGTACTCTGCTCCCCACACGATGCTATCTAATTGTTACTTGAATGATCTCAGCCTTTCTGCCTGGCTGAACCTGCCTGGCAGGCCATTCCACACTGAGGATTCTCTGTGTGAAAAAGGGTTCCCAACTTAGCCTCCAAATATGTTTCCTGCTTGCATTTACATCCTGTCTGTTTGAAGCTCAGAATCTCAGCTCATTTGGTATTTTACCTACAATGAGATGCATACGGATGGTTCTCTAAATGTGTTGCTGATTTGTAGTCTTGTTGCAAATGGCAATGATGAAATGTGTTTCTTAGCAACTTTTGTATTACTGTAACCAGAACATGTGAGCAGGGGGAGGCTCCGTACCTGCAGTCAGCTCATGCAAGGCTCTTGAAGTGGTAGCAGGTAGGACCTGTCCAGTAGCACATCCATCACTGGGAGTATTCATAGAATCGTAGAATCACAGAATGGGCTTGGGTTGGAAGGGACCTCCAAAGGTCGTCTAGTCCAACCCCCTCTGCAGTAAGCAGGGGCATCCTCAACTAGATCAGGTTGCCCAGAGTCCTGTTCCCTACAGTTATTAACTCAGCAAACCCATGCCAGTGCACAAGTGCATCAAAATAAAGGACAGGAGGAATAATTTTTTTGTGTGAAGAGCTTGGATCAGCTGCCTTGTGTGGAGCTAGGATCCAAAGGCTGGGAAAGTAGCTTAGGAAACCCCCATTAACTTCAGTGGATTTCAAATCAGAACCCATCTAAAACATGCCTGTAATCCCCATTGTATGTCTCATCATAATCCTCCTCCTTGCCTTCCAAAGGCAGTGAAAGGTAGAGAAGCGCAGCAGCATGCCCAGAACAGTGGGAATTTTTGGTAGGATTTCATGGTTTGTCATATGTGTAGGCACCTGCTGGGCCCCTGTGCTTTGGGACTTGCTCCCCTGCATGGCGTGTGACATCCTGACGGGGGGGGCTTGGTTCCAAACCATTCCTTGTTCTCAGCTACAAAGCCTGGAAGAATTAACATTCCTCATAATTACTCAACCATCTTAATTACTTGCCCAGTATTCTGTCTTGGTATTAACTGCCCAAATCATGTTGGGATTTTCCAGACACAACTTCTGACCATTTTGTTATCCAGGAACAGAAAATGAAGTAGAAAATCAGAGTAAAAATGATGGCAATGTTTTAAGTAATGTTCAAGCTGAGCCCAGAAGCACTGGTAGCTCTTGTTGAGTGACCAAGGAGTGAGACAGACTGAGAGAAGAGTGATAGCATGCTGAAAGAGCTGGCATCCTTCATGTCTGTCCCTGTCATGCAGCCTGGCAGAAGAGTGCAGCATCCCTCCATAGCACAGGTAACTCAGATGCTCCGCAGGGCCTTATCTGGCCTGGGGGACTCCTGGCAGCATGGAAAGGAGACCCACCAGCAAGCAAAGACTTCATCTGGCCTTTCCCCAGCCAGAAGCTGATGGGAGTCAGAGCCAGGCACCACTACTTTGATCCTATATGCAGCTGGGAGTATTTTCTAGAGTCTTGCTGCTTGGTGATTTTTGGTGAGGACAGAGCTGAGGACATCTGCTCAGTCCTCTTCCAGTAACCAGCACTGTTGGAGAAGATGTGGAGAGCCAACATCTGTGGAGAACTGCACACACACATGCACACCCACCCAGATGTGCATGTGCACTAATGTGTGCACGTGTGCACGTGCCCATGCACCCCAGGAGCAGATGAAACTCTGGTGGAGCTCCGACCCAGCAGAGTCCCATGTGCCCTTGGCTGCAGTGAGTGGGGCTTGGAGCAGGCAGTGCAAATGCACTGCCTGTTCAGCCAGTCTGTTCACACCAGGATGCTCTTGCACATTAACATGCCGTGTATGAGATATCTGTATCATCTTGCTCCTATCCTGGCTTACTGACTGCAGGAAAAGGCCATTTTTTATCAGTTTCTGCTTTAGTGAAGCAAAAGGTCCTTGGGTTCCTATCCAGTGTCTCAAAATGCAGAGCATGTCATTGAACAAAGCTCACTGGTCAATCAAAATGCCCCTGAAACTTTTTCTCCTGGCCAGGACAGTCTCCATCCTTCCAGCTGCAGATGAACAAAAAAGCCCAGCCCCAGCTCTGGGTAGTTTATGTTATGCCACAAATGGCTAATAAAGGTTTGTCATAACAGAAGCCCCACAAGCAGAAAGGAAGTAATAGTTTACAGCTCTTGTGCTATCTGGCACCATTCATTAGTGTATTCTGTGCTGGCAATAAAATTTTACAGGTTGATCATTTAAATGCAGGTTAGAAATAAATTTCATGATCCAGCTGAAAAGGTAACAGAGACTGGTCAGTCTGCCTTTTTTCCCCCCAGTCAATACACCCGATGACACCACACACCCAATCAGGTGATAGTTAAACAGTTTACTCATAATAAGGTTATTGATCACAGGGGGGAGCTTGGAGCACCTCACAGGGTGCCGATGGATGGAGAGGTTTGGGTGGAAGGGGAGCGTGTGCTGCGGCGGTGCAAGGGCGGAATTCCCAGCACTGCTCCTCGCTCCTGCTGGGGCCTTTATTAAATGTGTCCTGAAGCCTTTGAAGCGATGGAGAGAACGAGCTGCGCAGGTCTCCCTCTTTGTTCTGGGATAAGCAGCGCGGCTGCTCGCGGCAGCTCTCTCGATCAATGAGCGCGCGGCTGGTATCAAACCCACGCGGAAGGAGCGGAGCTGCAGGGTGATCCCCCGAGAGCGGCCGCGATTGGAGCGCCGAGGTTCATTCTGAAGGAGGAGGGAGACAGACAGGTTGTTTGAAAAAATTCCCTTTGGAGCAAACACTGATGTCGGAGCTGCGCTACAAACACTCCTGCTGGAGGAAGTGCAACTTTATCAGTCTTCTAGGTTAAATGCTGCTCCTTGGAACATCACATGTGTGCTGCCTGGTTACTCCTCCAACCGCTCCTTCCAGCAGCTTGTCAACACCAGTGCGTCGACTATGACTGTTATTACACTAATTAATTACTTAATTTTTCAATACACTTTTTTATTTTTAAATTAAATCCCCCCTTGTTAGTGAACCAGGAGGAGAGAGAGGGTCTCAGTAGGGTGGTGCCAGGGAACAGAGGACCCCACCAAACTGTTTCATGTGTCACAGGGCACGTTCCACTCCGGTGTGTGTAGGTGACCCACTGCTTGGCAGAGTGGACACAACCCATGGCTGGATGCGTGGGGTTTCAGCAGTGTATTTCTAGTGTATTTTACTATCATGGGCATGACTTTCTTTAAAACAACCTCCTCAGCAGTTTGCTCCAATGTCGAAGGCAAGCCCAGTAGGTGTTTGTAACCTTCCACGGGAAATGCAGTATTTGTTGTACCATTCAACATTTGCTTAGGCAATTAGGGGATAGCTAATGAAATGTTTGGCGTGTGCCACATGCAGGTTTTGGTGCAGTGATATAAAAACTGCTAAACATTAATATAAGGTTAATTTTGACTGATTCAACAGCTTGCTTATAAGTTTCCCATTGACAACCAAACTGCAGGGTTTAATGCTAAGCTACACATTGCAGCTTATCTCCCCTTAATTAAAATTAAAATGTGAACAACACAAGAGATATTTTGTAGGCATCCTGGAAAAGGAGAAGCAGAAGCTCGAGTGATGGTTGTTTAATAAGATTATAATTGGAGAGTTAAAGCCTTGTGATCTATTTGAAGACCGGTTTGGTGCTGGTGCGGCTCCGTGGCAGGCGAGCCCCAGGTGCCTGGCCAAGCATCCCTTGCCGACATCTGGAACCAGTTGCAATACATCACTGTCAAAACTGCTTTCTATACGTATCTGCATTTACACATTAGTTACCCACGCAGCACTCATCAAAAAAGCTGAACAATCTTGACACGGTGTCCCTGGTGGAACGGCAAAGGTGAACCGAAGTTGGGAGGCAGTGTCTCGCGTCACTGTCTGCTGAGCTTTTACAACAGCAAGCCTGATTAAAACTGAAAGGAAAAATTTATCGTCAGCTTCTGCTTTGTATCATTTTTACCTACAAAAAGACTATTTTGTTTCATGTGAAGCAGTTTATAATGGGACCTGTAGATGCTTTTGGTTTTCATTGTTTGCTACAGAGCGGTGCTTTGCCAGACTGGTCACCATGGCAGGGCTGCTGAATAGGGTTTGGGTGTCTTATTACCCACATAATTTCCTCTTCCTTGCTCAGTTCTTGCTTTGAATTATAGAACTCATCTATAGTTCATTCAGGTTTGTTGCACAAGGATTGATGTAATGTGTGCTGAGTAAGTCTGGGTAGATGTTACTATTACCAAATGGTTGTGTGTTTGTCACTGCAATGGAACGAGCAGCACTTGGTGTCTGCCAGCAATGAGGGCTGCAGAGCAGGAAAGAAATAACTGAGAATTTCCTTGGGAGTCCAGGGATTAGGAGTTAATTAGGAGTTAAAAGTGAAAATGTTGAGGAGCTGGAATGAGCAAAGAATGGAGCTCACCAGATGTGTCCTTTAGGATAGAAACTAACTGCTTTGGTGGAAACAGGAGATTTCACTGTGGTGCAGGGTTCAAAGGGAGGCGATGCAGAGTGTTATATTTATTTTTTCAATTAAAAATGGCTCTGCCGGAGTGTGCACTTGCAATAAAAGCTCTTGCTGTGCCTGCCAGGGCAGCCTGGCAGCCAGCATGGACCTGCTGAGAAGGCATGGTAGAAGGACAGGCTGGGGAGGACTAGGGTGGGCTTCTCCTGCCCAACCTGGTGGGCTGGCAGTGCCCCATACCACAGTGGCACAAGGCTTGGGGCTGCTCACCACTCGAGAGTGTGGAGGGAAGCCCCAGTCTGTGCAGAAGCTGTGACTCTATAGAAGCTGTGCAGCTCCCAGAAAGGATAACCCTTTGGGAACCTACTGGTGGAAGTGAGTTTGTCCATCTCTGGGTCCTCACAAGTGCCTGGCAGCCCTGCTGCAAGAGCAAGGCGTGTACCCTCTACCATGGGCAGCAGTGGACAGAATACTGGAGGGGGGACGCAAAGCTTCTCCTGGGGCTGACACCTGGGCTCTTCTTCTTGGCCATTCATCACATGCAGCCAAAGATGAAGGAGAGAAAAATTCCAGTGCCCAGCACAGATGGTAGGAGGGCTCCTAATGATGCTGTAAATGTCCCTTCTGAGGAGGTTAGCCCTAAACCACAGCAAATCTGTCCTGTCAGTCTGTGAGTGGTTACCAGCCTTTTCCATCTGTTTGCAGAAACTGGGCAGCATCTTGAAGACATCCAAATGCCTTGTGTTGGTGTCATAGCAGCTCAGGAGAGGAGTGCTCCACTCCTGGAACAATAAGGCCCCCAACACCAGGGAACCCCCTCAATGAGTCTCCTCCAGCTGCTCTCCCACACTGTCCTGTTTGGGTGGGCATCTTCTGAGCTGCATTTCCCTCCCAAAATCATGTTAGAGCATCCACGGCTTTGTTGCTTTGATGGTGAAATTTTCATCTCCATTGGAGTGCTTCTCTTTGACTGGTTTTAGTGGAACCATGGCATAGGCTGTGACAATGCCCTTTGCTGGTTGTAGGGCTGTGCTTGGCTGTGTCTTGGCAGGTCTGTGTCGATACTTTTCAACACCAGTATTACCAGTGTGTTTCCATCCCTGCAGTTAATGTTGTGATGCTGGGCTGTGGGTGCAGGGGGGCACCTGTGAGTGGTGCAGGTATTGGGTGCAGCACAAGCAGGGCTGTGTCCAGCCAGAGAGCATGGCTGGGGCAGGTTCCCCCCATCAAGCTGTCAAACTGAACATCGCTCCCTCAGCACTGAGCTGATGGTGGGACCATGCCGTGGCTCCCGTGGTGCTGCCTGTGTTGTCCCAGGGCTGTTCTACTGAGATGGGAAAGTCACAGAAGAGCGGAGCTGTGCAATGCATGACTGCAGTCCCTCCCTGCAGCTGGCACTTCAAATCGCCCACAGAAATATTGTCACAGATGGGAAAGTCTTGGAAATAAATAGAAAATTGTCCCAAGTTGGAGATTTTCTTTGAAAGCTTTGGGAACTCCTCTGCTCTCCTTCAACAGGCCCGCTTGGCTGGCAGCGTCTCTGTGCAGATCGTCTCAGCACGGTTCAGGGGACCGTGTGGATGGGTTATTTGTTTTACACTTGATTTCTCTGGCCACCATTTCATGCAGTGTCAGCTGGGTTGACATACACTGCAACCAGAACAATCATACCTGCAAAACTATTCTGGGGTCCTTTTCCATAGAGTTTCATGTGCAGTTCTTTGCTTCTTAATTCCACACCAGCATCCCTGGCACTCAGAAAATACTCCTTTGAAGTTTGATTGTTTGATTCATCCCCCACCTTGATGGGCTGCTGGATGCCTCCAGCATGCCTTGGAGGAGGAGCTCAGGGATGCCTCCTTCGCCCCAAGTAGGTGAGAAGTAAATGGGGCATGGAGTTATTTAGTTTAGTTCTTTTCTCTGGGAAGAAGAGGAGAAGGATTCTGGAATACAAGAAGCACAACTCATTTTTCACAGTTGCCTCTGCTGTGGCATTGATGCCACGCTATGCTTCATGACTTGCTGTTTTCATTAGACATGTCCAGGAACTCTGGAAATGGCGATAAAGTGCCTCTCTAACTCGTGTTTACTTCAGTAACTAGACAAACAAGAAATATTGCAAAGTTTTGGAGATGGAGGCACTTTATCTTTAGTGATTTCACTTCTTGGGGATTTGTAACATTTCTGAGGGTCGTTTTTGGCAACATATTTGTAACCTCCTCTTGAGGAAGGCCAACAAATTCTGTGCAGGATTTAAAGTCCTGTTGGAGCGGATAATGAGAAAAGCCAAAATAGTGCATTAAAGTGCATATGTTGGCATTGCCTTGCTCCTAGGGGCTGGGGAATGTGTGCCAATGTGGTCTGGGCAAGCTGGTGAGATTCAGAGGCCACCCATGGTCTCAGCATCTGCAAAGCCAGAGGTAAAGATGATCCTTGCTGCTGCATGCTTCTAATCGAACCAGGACAGACCCAGGCCTGCTGATTACGGCTTTTGTTGGTGCTGATAATCTCTTCTCAGGCTGTTGACAAAAATGACATTATCTGTGCTTTACAGACTAGCAGAGAAGGATAAAATCAAAGTTCATTTTAAAGAAAACAAAAATGACTGAAGTACTTAGACTGACTTTTTATTCAGCTTCTCATCTCTGCTTTTCACTCTAGTAACACAAGCTTTACTGAAAAGCAAACAAAATTGGTGCCCAATGAGCCTAAACTGAAATTTCAAACAATAGCAACACCAACCCAATTAGAGTTCTTCCTGGTTTTATGTTAAGTGTAAGCACTGACTTCGCAGAATCGGTACAAAATGTGAGTGATGCATGAAATGGAAATTTCCTGCCTCGCATGTAGAATAAATACAGACAGAGCTGTGATGTCTGCTGCAGTATGCAGCTCACATGCAGCCAGAAGAACAAGCCAAGCTCAAGCATCCACCAGCAGAAACTATCCCTGTATGGAAAAGGTCTGATTTATTTTTTATCTCCTTTAGTACCTTTGGACCTGATCAGCAGTTAGACTGAATTGACCATCTTATCTATGTGGATTCTCCATAGCAGAGAAGGTGACTTTGGGTTGGAGGATCAGACTTTACAGATACTGTGCTGCCTCACCACACTGGTGCTAAGATGTCCTGCAGATGTCAAGAAGGATATCAGCCTACATGGGGCCCAGCAAAGGCACTAATTGGGCCCTAATGTGGCATATGCTCCCATGGGTATTTTCACCTCCCAACAGCAGGGACTTCCAAACATTCTTAGACACAGCCCTTCTCCATCTTTCTGGTGAGGAGAAATTAAAAGCTTTCAGGAATCTGCTTTTAGCTGGGAATCCTAGATGAAATCTGTCTCTTGGCTGAAAATCCACATGAACTCATTATTACCACAAATAGGATTTAAAAAAAAAATCAACTTAAACCATATGGATTTTTCTGGATCAGATGGAGGGATGACCTGGTCCGGTGCTCTGTCTCTGATGATGATGAGCAGCAGATGCTTAAGGAAACATCCAAGAGGTCACAAATGACGTGAAGACCTTTCTGATACTTGTCCAAGCACACAGCAGTTTATGAGCAGGGGTTTCCTGAGTAGGAAGTGATGTCTGCACAGTTGCATGGTGTTGGACAGGCTCTGATGGGCCATTCTGCTGGCCCTTCAGTCCTGGTGCGTGACCTTGTCGGCTCTGCTGTGCCAGCATGCACCTCCACCTTGGCCCTGTGAGCTTCTGCCCCTTTCTCTATGAAAGTCAGACAGAAAGTTATTGTCAAAATATGACTATGCACATGCCCTACTGCTCTGCCAGTGAGCTGCTGGTGCATCTTCCCTACCAGGTCTGCTGGCTGAGGTAGCCCTGCAGAGAAGGATGCTCAGATGGCTCCAGCCCCACAATCACATCCCAGGCAAGCACCATCTTCCCAGCCTGCTGCTGTGGCTGGGAGAGGCCCCCACCTGCACCAGCACCTTTGAGCATGAACCCACCACCATGCTCAACTTCGGCACTAAGTTTTATTATGAATTAAGAGTAAAACTCCTTCTCTGCCACAGAAAAAAACTACCTCCATTTTTCAGAGTGCCTCTGTTTATATAGTTTATGGGAGAAGAGGGCTCTTAATATTTCAGTGTCATGACCATAAAATGAAAAGGTTACTGCTTGCTACAAAGGCTTGCTTGGATCCAGCACCAATTAATTTTCAATCTGAAATATATGTCTCCTGGCCGTCTCACAGCAGCCGTGAGCGGGAGGTTCCTCCTTAACACATTTGAGCCACAAACCCAGTTAAAGGATTAGCCAGCTTTTTCCATGCTGTTTTGTTCACCCCCATTGGGGATTCCCATTATCCTTGATAGACTGTTAGCCCTGACAGTGGGATATGATAGTTTTAGTTTTTTCCTTCTCCTCACATGAAGCTGCTTGGACCTCAGCTTTAATTTTCATTATAGGTGCAAAGGCAGCATATGCTAAAGGCAGGCGTTACCATGCAGAGCTGCTCCTGCAAAATTATCTGCAGAATGGTTTTAATTCATCTGTGCGTGGCAGCGCCGGGGCCGGGCAGAGTGTGCTGCTGCCGCCAGCCTGCCCAGCCTTACTCCTGGGTGTAACGTGGCCATTCCCCATGTACAAAGGGTAGAATAAGGATTGAAGTTGTACCAGACCATTGCAAGCACATGCTGACTTTCTGGAGGGTGGATGAGCTTCTCTTTATCTTTATTTATTAATAAAAGACGGAATGCCTTGGGAAACAAAAGGTTTTAATGGCTGGTGCTTGGTATCCTTGACAACACTCCCCAAAGAATATTACATTAGGGCACCAGAGAACTTTTAAAAATAAGTAATGGAATTCCGTCTCTGTTATGCTTTTAGTAGTCATTTCGGCCATGGTGCAGCGAGGTCATAAGCTGAGCTCAGTGAAGGGAGCCAGAACACGAAATGATGCTGAGAGAACGTCTGGGAGATGAGAGGTACAGAATTACAAGCGAAAGTGCAGGCCTGCTGAGGCAATTACAGCTTAATGGGGTCATTTGGAAGGCAATTGCCAGGGGTTAATGTAGTATGGAGAGATGAGGTGAGATTGAAGTGAAATTTGGGGCTGGAAATGTGTTAAGATGAAAGATCAGAGTGCAGCGGATTCTGCAGTGCAGAAGGTTTATATCATGCAAAAAATCTGGGGGAAAAGAAAAAAATACGTGAAAGTAGTAGCCAGCTGTTTCAAAATAAATAAATAAAGCCTTAAGTAAACGCTTTAAAAAAGTGAAATGGCTGCATCCAAACACCCTGTGCTCGGGAAGGAAGGATTGCAGCGTGTACGCCGGTATTTAATACGGCATAAAAGGGCTCAATTTGAAGGAAAAGTTCTGTTGCGTTTGCCTGCACATAGGCAGAGACAATGTGGTTCAGCTCTTCCCGTTGTTGACACAGTGTAGTGCCTGATGAAAACATTCCTGCTCTCCTCAGCTGTTGTGCTTTATTTTGAAAAATCCATTGTTTTGAAACAAAAAAAAAAACACCCAACAAACAACAACAAAAAAGGGGAGAAATAGTCCCCTATACACATATTTTGATCCATTTGCGGTGGATTCATCACATTATCTTTTCAGGCATTAAAATAATACTCATAAGATGTCAAAATATTACAAGAATGTAAGCTAGCATTCTTTGAGAGCGGGTATTTTGGTGCTGAGAAGTATGCTTAAATATTACAGGTGTTTAAATTAAAAATGTCAAACCATGAAGGCATAATGGAAGTAATCATTTTTACACAGTTTTAAGCCGCGCGGTGTTGGAGAAAGCTTCGCATTCCAGACTATTGTGAATGAGCGGAGTTCATAAGCATTCAGAGGACAAAAGAGATCATTATGCTTTGTTACCTCAGCCAGTTCATTACCTTAATTGCTGAGCATAATCCAGTCTTGGAAGAAAACTCTGGGGCTTTAAGGAGATCAACATTGGCACCCTATGACACAGAAAATGGAAGCCCTTTCCTGCACCACGACCACTCCAGGCACGCTAAACCTTGATCAAAGGCTGAACTTCTCCGAGGGTCGGCCATGTGAAAATCCCCCGGAGCTGCGCCGGGCGCTGAACCGTGATGGAGTGCCGCGGGCTCAGCACCGCTCCCGCGCCAGTGTGACCGTCCCGGATCACTGCCTGGCAAGAGCACATTATCATCCCTTCACATAGGTGAAGTTTTAACATAGTTGTGTTTAGCAGGGATAATAACGTCTCTTTTTGCAGCCGCGCTCTGCATATTGCGTGCGCCGAACCAAACTCTTAATGTGCAGTAATGCCGCGGAGCCGGGAGACGGAGCATGGTGCTCTCCATCAGGCGGGAGGCCACTTTTCCAGGAACGGCTTGTTAAATCCTCCTTAGCTACATGTGAGGAGAGGCATTTGCAGGCAGGCGTTTGACTCCAGAGCCACGTTGCGGCTGCAGAATGATTGCAAGGAGTTGGCCGGGGAAGATCAGATTTATTGTAAATACATTACAGCAAGGGCTTTTTGGTTTGGTTTTCTCCCCCCCGCCTCCCGTTTCTTCGACGTATGTACGCTTTGTATCTTGTTATCTGATCTGACGATCCAGGCTTCTTCCCCCCTCCCGCCCCCCTCCACCTCCCCCTGCACTGTTGCATATATTAAGGCTTTTAAGAAATATAGTAAAACAAAAAATATGACCTTTAAAAGCATGGTTGAGTTGCATTCATTTTATAACCATCAAAGCAACTCTTTACTGTTGTAAGGTAGAAAAATCAATGATGCAATCTTTTTCCTTTTGCCTCGTGCAATCCGTAATTGAAATGGAAAATCAAATGAACGGCTAACAGATAATTGTTTTATCAATATTCCCTGCCTGCCCTACAAGGGTCAGCCTAGAATGATCATGAGCCACGGATATGATGAGGACAAAATGTGAAATTGAACAGCAAGGAGGCAATAAATCAACCTTGACAAGAAAGAGTGACCAGCATGTAGCTCTTGTAGGCAGCTTTTGGGACACTTTTTGTCTCAGGTGTCTGCACTGATTTAAAAATGTGAGAATATAATATTTGAAGCTCTACCAGCGGGTAAACAACTGCAGACTATTTCTAGGTTAAGGCATCATCAAAGCAAACACACTGCAGCTGAAAATGAGGATATTGGGGCATAGTGGGAAAAATCCCACAGTGAAATAACAGGGGAAGAACTGGATATTCTGGGGCTTGTTGCAAGCAAGAAAGTCTCATGTCTTCCTATCTGGTGCTAGAGAACTGAAAAAGAAAGTAAATATATAAAAATAAAAAATCCAGGTTGCTCATTTGCCACTCCAGTGGGCATGAAAAATGCTTTGAATCATATTTCTGGTGTTTTGGCTGTTCCTTGATCCTGATGCTGGCACAGCCTGGGTCTCCTGCCTGGAGGCCCCTCTGATAAAGAGCAGTTGGACTCCACATCCTGACCACCCAGGCTGGGGCACTCCAGCAGGAACCCACTGCTTCCAGTGCAGGGGAGGAGGGGTGGAAGTGACTCCAGCAGCAGCCCTGCTGCTCTATTGCTGGGTGCCAGTGGGTGCCAGTGGGTGCCAGGAGCTTGGGGAGCAGAAGCGTGCTGCCTCCAGGTCCCATCAAAGGGTGGGGGCTGCAGCCCTCCCTCCTCCCACACAGATACAGCCAGGGCTTTGCTGGATATGGCTGCAGGAATTCAGCTCCTTGCCCACTGTATCAGTGTCAGGAGCCTGGGGGGTTGGCACTTGAGTGGTAAGTGTATGGGGGCAGGTGGGAGCAGGTAATGCTCCTGCACAGCCCTTCTTTGGCTCATCATTTGCTTTTTGTGTTTTTGCCTCTGGAGACTGCACAGGCTCTTGCTTTCATTTTGAAAACCACCTATTTAAAAAACCAAAGTGATACTGAAAGGTATCTCTGATCAGAATGACAAGGGCTTGTGCCCCTACATGGGGATCCCAGTTGGAGCATGCTGAAAACCTGCAGCTGAGAGAGATTTGTGGTTTGTGACCAATTCCAAACCTTGGGGCAGATCCTCAGCTGGTGCAGTGACACTTCAGTGGAGTGACGATTGCCTACACCAGCCAAGGACCAGCTCATTGGCTTTTCATGGGTTTTGTTGTTAAACCAGGCAGAGTTTCTCTTCTGGACTATCACATGCATTGATCATACAGCAGTGGGAAAACAGATTCACAAAATGTGGCAGGGCTCAGGCTAAAGAGCTTGGAAAGGCCTTGGGAGGGTGCATGACCAGGATTCCTCTTGGTGCTCCAGGAGCCTAGAATGACCATGCATGAAGCAGGTGCCTTAATCCACTGGATGAATTAGACCAAAGACCCCAGGCTTGGCTGTCATCCTGGAGCCCTCATGGCAGAGGAGGCACACAGCCATCCACAGCCATCTCACAGAATCACAGAATGGTGGGGGTTGGAAGGGACCCCTGGAAATCCTCTAGTCCAACCCCCCCCCGCCAAGGTTTGCCTAGATCAGGTTGCACAGGAATGTGTCCAGGTGGGATTTGAAAGTCTCCAGAGGAGACTCCACAACCTCCCTGGGCAGCTTGTTCCAGTGCTAGAAGTGCTAGAAAAGCAGGTGAGGCTTTAGGGCAGGCTCCGGGGCAAATGAGTGAGCTGAGATCGTACATGACACGTGCAGACTGGTGAGACAAACGGATTTTTGCTGCACAGGTAAATCCTGCCTGCATTGGCTGTGAGCAGCCCAGGCCCCAGGCATGTGGGCAGAAAGGCAGCCCTGGGGGGCCAGGCCAGGGTGGGTGCTGCCATGTGCTGCCGCACCCACTCTGGGACCCTTCCCCAGATGTGGTGAGTTGAGAGTTGTCCTCCCCTCTCACAGTGTCTTTGGTGCTGAAATCCCTCTCCTGCTCCAATAGTTCAGGAACTTTGCACCTTTCATTGAGTGGGTGGACCAGGAGGGTGTTAAGGGGGAGCTGACAGTGTGAAATGAGGAGACATTTGCAGGAGCCTCCATTGAGTTCTTGCTTCAGCTGCAAGGGAGAGACGTTGGGGTGCCCTGAAGCAGCAGCTGCTCTGAAGGTCCTGTGGCCACTGTGCTTTGGACCTTTGCTCTGGGCATCATGTATGGCTCTACCTCCCACCCCACCCCACCCCACCCCATCCCATCCCATCATCATCTTATCCTGTCTTCCATCAGCTGAGCTTTAGCTGAGAACTGCTTTGGGTGTAGTCTGCATTTGAAGGGCACTGGGCTGGGAAACCATCCTGGGAGCTTTATTTTTAACCTTGGCTCTAGCTGTCCTGTGGTGTCCCTGGGGAGGAGAGGCTCTGGTGTGCACATGGTCTTAGAAACAGCAGTATCAGGAACCCAGCAAAATAGGTTGCCAGTACAGGGAGTATTTTTTTAATTTTAAGCACAGTATTTCCAACACACCATGTATGTCCTCCTTAAACACACCATGTCCTCCTTAAACACACCATGTCCTCCTTAAACACACCATGTCCTCCTTCCCCAGGGGCAAGGCTAAGAGGCTTAAAAACTATTTTTTACAATTGGTGTTTCAAATTCATTTCTCATCAGACCTTTTCATACAGTATGGGCAGGATCAGTGCTGGCAGTGCTGTAGACTCCACCCTTGGAGGTTTTGCAGCTGGATAGATTTGTGAATTCAGGGGAACCCTGCAGAAGGCTATGGAGATGAGGGGTTCTCCATTAAACCGTTAGGCCATGAGGACGTGGCCCATCAACCCTGCATGAGCTACGCTCGGGGTGTGTGCTGCAGCACCATGAACTGGGCATCCGAGGGGCATGGGCAGGATGAGAGCAGTCCCCAGCTTCCTCCCTGGTCACCTCAGAGGGGACAGAGGTTCCCCCTCCCATTCACATCTCTGATGTAATGAAGTGTCAACTGCTACCGTCACCTTCTTCCACGTCCTTGAAACCAACACGGTTTAACCAGGAGTCTCTCAATTTATCAGCAGTTAAAAATAGAGGGGAAGGATGTAGAGGACAGTCTCTGCTCCCCAGGAGCTGGGGGCCGCACACAGGAAGGTAACCTTTGCAGTGGGGTAGGACATGAGCCACGTCCCTCATCCTGCATGGCAAAAGCATTTTTGTCTTGTCTTTGGACGTGCCTCCTGGGGGCAGATTAAAGCAGAAGCGTGAGGGGATGTGTAGACAAACACAAAAGATCAGACTAGATCATTACAGGCAGTAACTGCTTCCATAACAATATTTACCAAGCCTAGGGTACCTATAGGCCCTCTAATAAACACAGCATAAATCCAGGTGTGCAGGGAGGCACAGGTATAATCCACTGCGTCTTTAACATGCAGCCCAGAAATGCCCTAAATACATATTTACACCACAGTGCCTCCTGACTCCAAATAAGCTGTTCAAGCTGCCAGGCTGTTAATCCATGTTTTAATGCTGTTGGTCTTTCAGATGAATATGTTGTGTGAAAATATTCCTACTACAATGTCTGCTGTGCACACCTTGGGGGCCATGCTGAGCTGAGCCATTGCAATATTTGTGTCCTGGTCTGTTGGCACATCTCTGCCCTGACCAGAGGGACAGATACACAGTGGAGCACAAGAGGCTTTGGGAGGCCCAGGCTGTGTTTTCAGTCCCAGAACACATCCCTGGGGTCTGCACATGGACCAGAGCAACAGCATGTGGGCTTGAGGGGGAGGTGTGGGGCTGAGGCTGGAGCTGGTGGTCCCATCTTGGAGGCCCTTCAGCTGATGCTCCTTCCTATGTCTGTCTGGTGATAGACATGATACAATAGTGTTGTTTGTATTGGGTTGGCTTGGAGTTGTGGTTGTGTTTTACCAGTCCCCTGGGTTTGGCTTGGAGGGTTGTGGGATGCTCAGGGCTTGGCTTCACACTTGCTTCCTGTGGAAATACATCTTTGTTTTCACCAGCAGTACTTGGAGCGGCTCGTAGCAGTGGGTGGTGGGAACCCAGCATCGTGCATGCACCAGTACCATTGCTGTATGAGGGTCTCAGCTGGAGACCCTGTCCAGGCAGAGATGCCTCTATCCTCTGTCTTGACGCCCATTGCCCAGAAGCACGATTCTTTGAGGGCCCAGCCTGGCCACCTCTCATTGCCCACAGGGGCAGCAGTGGAGGAGCCCCAGGAGGTGCCAGTGCTGCTGCTGGGTCTGTTGGTGCTGAAGCACGCCACTGGCACATGGGCCTGACTCTGTGCAGAGACTGGGCAGGGACCCACCTAATTTGTGTTTTGGGTTTGCAGGGAACAGGGCTGCCTCACATTTATTTTTACTGACATTGATATAATAATTTAGTTTCCTTCATGAATTAGATTTGGGGAATTTGAAACTTTGATAGTGCTTCTCTCCCAATTTATTACATATGCTTAAATAAACATGTTGAATTAACTTTATAAGGCTTGTAAAAACTACAGATAAAACCACTCTAGGAAATCAACATTCTAAATCATGCTAAGTCTCTTCCCATTTTGCTCATCCTCTAGCAGGGCATTGACAAAAATATGAAATTGATTTGGTTGAAGGGTGTTAAAGAGCCGACAGCCAAATGTCACAAACAATGAATGGCTGCAGTGTTGAGAAAATCAATAGGGAGGTTAAAGCTGGTCTTGTGAAAGACTTGGCAGACTGCTCTGTTCCAGGAAGATATCTGTCTTCTGGCCTTGGTTGCATGATCAAAAGGAAAACTTGATAGGTTTAATGAAGGGAGATACTGTAAAACTGACAACAGAAATATAGACACTGTGGTAAACTGCAGTGCACATCAGTGAGTGGAGCTATTAGATACATTTTTCAGTCTGAAAAAATATTTATAGGTAAAGATGTCAAAAAAATATTAGTGCATTCCTCCACTTTTCCACATCCATTCCCCAATCAGCACACACATTTGTGTGGCATAAACAAAGGTTTGGGCTCTGTCTTTAATTGTACAACATGAAGGCAAATGTATAGGGCAAAATAATTAGCATGATAATTAGTGAATCCTAGTGTTTTCAAATAATTGCATGATGAGATTGCAGAGCCAAAGTGAGACTGGAGCCTCTTCTTCACTTGGAGATGATATTGCAGCAAATCATACAAGATGGGGAAAAAGCAAAGCTCTGTTCCATCAATTAAAAGCAAGGCAGTGTGACGGCAAACTGTCCTTTAGTCCACCCCAACGTGTTTCACACGGGTGCTGTGGCTCACGCTGCTTTTGATAAATACACAGTTGGGCTTAAAATCAGTTTTGTGAATATTAGATCCACAAATATAAATGAGGATGCCAGCCATTAAAAAAGGTTAATAATGTTAGATTAATTTTGTTTTTGAAATCAGCTTGTAAACAAAATTTGCACTGATTTACACCTGACCTATTAGCAGTGCTCCTATGTAACATATTGCATCATTAGAGAAAAAAAATTGTTTGAGGGCTGAATTATTACTTCCCCTGTATTTGTTTTCCAAACACAGCACTGCACCTAAGACTAAACTGTATAATAATATTTGAAATAATGTGGCACTTTTGCAGCATTTATTTTCCCCCAGCACTGTGTTAAGCATATATGTTCATTTCACAAGGCTGTTTGTGTTCCTTGTCATCTGTCAGTTCTGGGTATCCTATCTTCCTTTTTTATTTTTTTTTTTCCCCCCTTCCTTTTTTTTTTTTTTTTTTCCCCTAGAAAAATGAACTCATTAGTTTAAAACTCCCAAATGCCACATTCAGCTCAAACAGCGAAGATGATAACCTGTAAAAAAAGAGAGGAGAAAAGAGAGAAGTAGTCTGGCAGGTTTTCTGCAAGTGGACGCTGTAATAAAAATGCCCCCTACTTTGTTGGGATGGTGTTTGTAGGGCTGCTGCCATATGTTACTTTCCTTTTTAGCTGGGATTATGCCATCATTATTGCTGATAAAAGCTGTTTACTGCCTTGGCAAAGGAGTGATGCTTGGCGCAGTTTGGAAGCCGCCATTCAGTTTACAGAAAAGTGCATTTAGTGCCAGATGCTAGGATCCAGGGGCTTTGTTATCTTTTCCCATTATTGGGATCATCCATTGTCTGGGTTTTTTTTTTCTTTTTCTGTTTGTTTTTTTTTTTCTTTTTCTCCTTTTAACTTAGCACTGGCTTTGTTGTTTATGTTTTAAATTCCCTTCAGTTCAGGCAGGTGACATGGTAGGGTTTAGATTGCACTCTTTAAAAGATGGTGGCTCATAGGGACTGTGTCTCCTCATGGCACAGCTAAAGGAGATGCCAGGTTTTGATCCCTGAGTGCCTGGTGATGGGTGCCCTACCCTGGGATGGGATGTGATGCTCAACCACGTGGACTGGTGACTGCTGGAGAGATTCAGTTGAAGAGCTTCATTGCACAGGAGCCAGCATGAGTGTTCCTAGAAATCTTCTTCACCCAGGGCCTGGCACAACCATTGGGCTGCAGTGAAGGAAAAAGTGCAGAAAATGCATAAATGAAAGGGAACATCATATCTGAGTCTGAAGGTGGCCATAATTCATCTGTAAATGCTCTTAGCATAGACTAACAGAGCTGTTGGACAGGCAGCAGCTCTGTTTGTGCCAGGCTTTCCATTAAAATTTGTTATCTTCATGGAGAAGAGAGAATATCTTGATATGACCTTACTAAAAGCTGAGAGAAAAGAATAGAAGGCCAGCAGTGCCGAGTGATGACTGTGCCATAGGACGGTGACTGCGCTGTGAAGGCTGGGGAACAACCCTCTGTGGCTCCCCAAGCTGCCCTGACATCAGCCCAGGCTCTCTCCTGGCTCCATGCTGGTCTTTTTCCCAGTCCAGGCCATTTTGCTGTGCCTGCCTGAAGCTTTCTCACAAATGCAGAGCATGGCATGTGCCAGCAGCTTGCATCTCTTCCCTGGCACATCAGGAAGTGCATGCCTCTTGGCTTCTCATCCACTGAGTTGTTCATCCTCACTTGGTCAGTGCTGCCTGTAGCACACTGGCCACCTCTCTGCCCAAGGTGATGCCCTGGTTGGTGTCATCTGTCTCTGAAGGCTGGCCACTACTGGTGCAGAGTCTAGGGGCTGTGTGGCAGGGATCAAGTGCGGGGCACAAAGCAGGGAGAGGGAGAATAGTGGCCGATGGCCTTGGCTAGGTCATCCCCTCCCAGCAGCACCAGGAGGCCCTTGGTGGCCATGTGTGGTCAGAACTGGAGTTGTCACTGCCTGTGGCCACCATGGGACATGGCACATGCTCAAATTCACGCCTCTGTGTCCTGTGCCTCACAGCACCTCACACCAGCCCTTTGCCCCAACACCGGTGGCCTGGATGGACTATTGCCTGGTGTGGTTTTTCTGGTTGTGAGGAAAAGCAGCTGTGGCCTGCACACCTGCTGTGGTGTAACTGAGAGCCCAGTATATTACACACAACACAGTGAGCACCTTGGTGATGCTGGCCAGGGCTGGCTGCCTTTTCCCAGTCATGTCCCCATGCCTTCCATTGTTGTTTTCCATGGGCCAGCTTCTAAGTTCCACTTGGTAAATCAGGCTGCCTGTGTTTGTAAATTTTACCCTTGCTAGAGACCTGAAATTGCTGTTCCCAAACTGATTTTCCAGGGCCCATAGCCCTTCCATGGTGTTGAGGGGCCCCTTGGGCACCCCCAGGTTCTGTTGAGCCCCGCACCCCCCCCCCCCCCATGCTGGCTGCCTTGTCCCAGCAGTCCCATGCTGCACTGTAGCCCTGGCAGTGCCATCCCTCTGTGCTGGCACCTGGGCTAGGTGAGCCAGCAAAGATGTAATGCAGAGCAGAGATGTGGAGCTCCCCATTCACTGTCTCTACTCCATTATTCTTTTGGGAAGAGGCTCTGACCTTATTTCTTCTGCTAAGAGAGATGCATCTGGAACCAAATGAGGGCAGTAAAGTATAATAGAAGGCTTTACAAATGAAAGTTTTGTTTCTGCTTGTGCAATACCTTGTTTCGCCCTCGTGTGCCCTGGGAAATCAGGCTGATCAATAGTTCCCATTTCAGCACAACTGCAGCAAGCATTACAACTGTATAAAATTTACAACATTGTCTGCTGTAAATTTTAATTGGAAAAGCCTCATAGCTTTACCTTCTGTCTTTGCACCTTTACATGTGTTTGGTGTAAAAAAAAAAAAGCCCCTCAAACAAATTTGCAAGGCATAATGCCACGTCATCCGCTCCTCACTGACGGTGTCATGCAAACAGTGCAAGCCCCGTTCCTGCTGGGAGAGAAAATGGCTGTAAAAATACCTGGGAAAAGCTGGAAGTGCTGATGAGGGCATGTTTGGGAGCAGACAAGCCTAGTGTGCCAGGCAGGTGCCACGCAGGCTGGCACTGCTGTGGGAGCCATCCCAGGCCCCTCGTGTGTGGAGCCGCTGCAGCCGGCACGGCGAGGAACCGCGGCACGGCGCAGGCAGAGAAAATGTCGCTTTCAGCACAGCTTTATTTCTGTCACAGGTCAGGCTTAAAATGCTGTGTGATACAGTTATTGACTCTAATCTGGGCATAAACACAAGTCCTCAAGCACCAGCCCAATTAATAATTTGCATAATTAACACGCATATTAAATAGGGACTGGCCTTGCATCTGTATTTGCAGTGATAGGGGTAATGAGGGCTAGCGGAGCGGCGCCTCGGGCTGGCATGAGCAGACGTGTGGCAGTAGTAATTTTTGCTTGGATTGACAACTGCTAGACAAGCAGTCCCAGCATAAAACTAAACCCCGTTTGGCAGAATTAATCGTTGACAAACTGCTCTTAAAGCTGTAACATTGTTTCTGTCAGTTGTTCGGTTTGATGTCACTGTTAGACATAATAAATCAATAGTGTCAGAATTTGGTAATGTTTATAGCTAGCAAGGTTTATTATTTCATATGACTGTCATGTACAAATAGTGGTTATCATGGCTGCCTCTAAATTATCAAAGGCAGAATATTGCCTGGAATATATTTCTTAAAATCTTTCTCCAATTAATCCTGTTGATCCTTGGCAGCGATGGGGCCCACTTGTGTTTTGGGAGGGATGTCTGGTACATTTTTAAAGGGAAGTTTCATCACTTGATACATGGCAGGATTTACTGTCTCTGTCTCATGGGCTGGACAGCAGGTCTGTGCTTTATGAACCTCAGTTCTCCTGTTGAGTTGCAGATTTTAGGCTATCAGTGAATTCCCCAGAGCAATGCCATGAATCAGTGTGGGGTGGGCAGGGCAGAGATTTCCTGATCGGAATGGGGTTTAAATTAGACCCTCAGGAGGGGGCTCCAGCACTGGGATGGGGGGTTGTAATCTGCCAGAAACAAGACACAGGCAAAGGAGAGGACAGGGTCCTGCTTCTGCCTGGGTGTGCTGGAGAACACATGCCACCATGCATGGGGACCTCTGCACATGAGTGCCTCTGCATGGGTGCCTGTGAAGGTCCCCCACTGGGTGTCATCCTATACTGGGGTCCTGAGGAGGATGGTCCCTCTGCTCTACCACAGCGTTGTGCCATTCACTGCCCACCTTGCACTGCAGCTCCAGGTGACCCTGTGCTCACTTTTTCCCTGCTCTCATGGCATTGTTTCACCCCAGACACAAGGGTTTGACACACCCCATCTCTGTACATCATACTTCCCCTGGAGACACCCCCACCATGCACCTAAAAGGAGGAGCTGCTGCAACAGGACAGTCCCTGGACTGGTCTAAAACTGTCCCCTCACCAAGGCAGCACAAATAAATTATGACAATAAATTACTGCAGCCCTAGGGTAAAAGAAGCATCAAGTTATGACTTTTACATGAGTATTTAGTCAGCCATTCAATAAAAAATAGGTCTTCCAGTTGCACAGTACCATTTATCAGCCACATATTTATTATTTATCATAGCTACACATGATGCAAATGTGAATTACCTAAGCTGCTCCTCCAAGGAGCACTTGCTTTTATAGAAATGTAAACATATATAATGCAGTTTGCAAAATCAGATACCAAGCTTTGAAAGGAAAAAGAAATTAGGAATGCAGATTTTGTTTTTGCTTTCATTTCTATGCCATAAATTATCTGTGCTACAGTTTTCTTCTAAAGGTCATTTCTAGGATTAACTTTTCCCTCCACTCCACTCCATGGACAGCTCTGGAAAGGTATTTGTGGGAACACCCAGTGCCCACTGGTGCCTGGACAGAGGAGGGAGATGGCACAGGGTCACAGCTGTCACATCTGTGTCCAAGACAATTTTGCAGGTGTTTTTATGTGTTCATAGTGAGGGCTGATGCTGATGGACAGTGCAGGGCTCAAAGTGTCTGTGTCTGGAGCATTGCAGGGCTTGCTGGGGTTGGCCAAGGTTGGGGGCCCAGAGGCTGCAGGGAGGGCATGTGGGCGCTGCTGAGCCAACACTGTGCATTCCCACCCCCAAGATCAATCCTCTCACCAGGTGACAATCAATTTATAGGCAGGAAATACCTGCAGTCATTAAAATTCCTCCCACATTTATTCGAGCTCTGCTATTCTATAAAGTGATTTCAATTCTAAAAGAGGGATTTGAAGATTTCTTCCCTGCTCCTTGCTGCTAGAGTTTCTGGAGTCCTACAGGGAATTTCAGGTCTTGAAATATTTCACTTACATGAATTGCCTTTCAGTGTCAAAAATCTTTTTACATCTGAGAACCTCTTCCTGATTCAGGGAGTGGAGAGGCATGGGCACAGGTGGAGGGAAGCTTGCGTCACCTCCCCTTTGCTGGGACATGAAGGTGGCAGTGGGGCCAGGGCCACATGTGGTCACTTGCACGAGAGTGCCTGAGACAGGCTTGGAAGCAGTGTAAATGGCAGGAGTAAATTGCTGAGGAGCTGAAACATTCCAAAGCTGAAGTATTCAAAGTCAAAGCCCTGACTGTAGGTTACAGCAGGACCTCTGCTTCAGCCTGAGGTGTATTTCCCAGAGCTCAGGGGTTGTGAGATGCTGCCCAGGCTGGGAAGTGTCCTCCTCAGACCGCTGGCACCTCATGCAACATCCTGGGGTCCTGGGAACCATAGCGGGGCCTTGGCACCTCCTGCATCATCACAGGGTCTGGGGCACCATCTGCTCCAGCTCACTGCATCCCTCCAAGTCATAGTCAGGGTTACGTGCATGAAGGTACAGCTGCGCACCGGTGTGACTGGGCTGCTCACAGGGGCTCCTTGCCCTGTGAGCACAGTGCCCCTGGCCTGGCAGCACTGCCAGCCATGCAGGAGGGCTTCAGGGCAGCCTGGCTGGGGCAGCAGCCTTGCTGTGCTTTTGTTCCCTTCCAGGGAAGAGTCTCTGGCCAGTGTTGCACATGGCTCTGCCACAGCCAGGGCCTCACTGTGAGAGGAAGGGTCTCAGTGCTGGCACAGGCACTGCAGTGACGTTGCCTGGGGACTCGGTGGCCTGGGAGCACTCAGGCTCCTGTCGCTGTCTGTGGCACATGACAGCAGCACGTTAGCACCGATTTGCTCTGGATGAGACGCAAAGAGCAGCTCTCCCAGGGAAAAGGCCTTTCCCAACGGGCAACCTTCAGCTTGATGGTTCCAGCGTCGTGCAAGGAGCCATGCGGAGCTGCACGACTGGTGAGGAGGCGCTGGCAACCGGCTGGATTTTCTGGGAGGAGGTCATTAGTTAACGCATCCGAGGGATGCAGGGGAGAATAACAGCACATCAGTTAGGATGCTAATTCACTCGACTGGCAGCAAGGGCTGCGAAATGACAGCTTGGAGGGGTGCGGGGGAGGGTCTGAAAATGGCAGCAGATTGGTATTTTGAAAGGGGAGGGAAGTTTTATAATGATGAATAAGAAAGATGACATTTGGTGCTCACATTTAACTTGCATTGGCTGTCCGCAGGAGGGTCAGTGTGCGTAACCTCCTGTGATGAGGCCTGGGGCTGCCCAGCAGCTGACTGGGTGTATACCCTTCAGACGGGAACAAAAAGAAAGGCCCAGATAATTAGGCCAAGTTGAACTGCAGGAGGTAGCCAGCTTCTCTGCTGCCTTTTGTATATTCATGACCCAGCTTGATTGATGGAAGGACAGTGTTTGGTGACACTGTCATTTGCAAGTTGAAAGGTAGACTACAGGCTGGAGCTATGCTCAGATGTGCCTTAAAGGGTCCTACAATAAGCTCATTTGGATGCTGATGATGTTCGCATCTGCATTTCTTTGTTTCTAACTGTTTCAGGAGGACATCTGTTAATTTGTATAGATTAGCTTGGATGCTTTCATTTAAAATCATCAAATTATGTAGCAGGACTGTTTATTATAAAAGTTTCTAGGAAAGTTTAAACTGATTTGGAAACCATGCAAGGCATTGTATTTAAAAGCAGGATTAAAAAAAATAACAATAATACTTCTATTCACATTCAGCCTCCCTTATGCACGAATTAAGACTTGTATTGCTGCTGCAACGTTATCAAGAAGTGTTAGCAAAAGCATCTGTTGAATTATAAATTTCAGGATAAATGAGGCTTGCCAAATTTCATATCTGCTCAGGAGAAGAGGGCTTCCTTCACTGGACAGTGAAAGCCTTTACGTATGAAGATGGGAGGGGGAAAGTGAACTGTAATTAATGCGAGAGGGAAGATGCTTTTACTGTGTAATACTTAGTTGCATATTTCAAGAATAATAGCACTTCTGTCAGAGGAGTTACATTTTTTTACAGGTATTGCTTTCAGAGAGATAGTGGGATGTGAGTTGGGAGGAGGTTTCATGTCTTGGGCCTGGCTGCCCCTGGTGTAGCAGCTGTTGGTTGACAAGTCGGAAGTGTCCTCCTCCATCTCCATGCACACCAGCATGGGACACCCTGAGCAGGCCTCTTCCTGATGGAGCTCACAGCCAGTTCCCAGGCCTATCAGGGACAGCTCCAGATCACCCCAGCTTCAATCCAGCACTCAGCCTTTTGCAGTGACCTTTCCTCGTACTCTTCTTCCCTGGGACCGGCCTGCAGTTGCTGTGCCTGAAAAACCTGGTCTCCTTCCAGGTACTTTCAGCAACGTTAATTGATGGATGAGCAGGCTCTTCTCTTGCACTTCTGTTCCATGCCAGGCATGTACCTCCCAAGGAAGCCTTTGCATCCCAGGCCATGAGGCTCAGAAACATGGGAACTGGGGTCAAGACACCACCATGGACTGGGGCAGGCCCACTGTGAGGTCACTCGCCTGCATATTCCTACTTGTGCCCCTGAGTTGTGGTGCATTACTGTGCCAGTAACAGCACTGGCCCAGCAATGGTCTGCTGAGGCATCCTTCTCAACTGTGCTTGGAAATTTATGCCTGTGACTCTCATCTTTGTATTTACTCCAATTAACACATAAACCCTAATTACTAAGATCAAGGGAGCTGGGAGCCCATAAATGGAGAGTGACGTGGCAGGACTTGGCAGCTGCCTGAACATCAAGGTGGCTAGAGATGGGAAAATAACAATTTAGGGGACTTGTGGGACCAGGACAGACTTGTGGGACCAGGGCCACAGGCAACACCAGGCACTGGGGACAGCCCAAGACCCACTTGAGCTTTTGAGAGGTCTGGGCATGGGCTGGGGGAGAGTTTGGGGACTGCCCTCACCTTTCTAGCTCTGCATGCAGAGGTGTGCCATATCCCAGTATGCACCCCCACCAGACAGAAATGCCCATCACCTCCAGCCTGATGGGCACCCACAGGAGCAGAGGGCACCTTCCCTGGTCCATGCCCCGCAGTGCTGTGTCCTGGCACGCTCCAGGATCCTGGCAGCCATCCCAACTCTGTGTGCATGTCCTCCTGTCAGAGTCATAGGATGGAGATCAACAGAGGGTTTCTAGGGCAGCCAGCATGGTGACAGCATCCTATGGGAAGAGGACAGCCCCAGGCAGATGCCTGCCATGCACGTGGGTGGGCACCCAGGCACTGTGCAGTAGCCACCCGCCACAGCCCAGCAGGCCCATGGGGTGCAGGACTGGGTGCAGGGAACACAGTGTGCTGATGCAGGGTGTTGATGGCAGCATATGCTGGCTATTAGTGTGCCTTTTATTTAATTTTTTTTGTAATACAGTTTACATTGCTAGTGGCAGTGCAGGCTTAATTGCCGCTACCTTGCCTGAACACAGCGGAGTTTTGTAGTTACTCAAGCAGGAGGTTTTAAAAACTGTGAAATAGTTTCCCTTTCTGCATGCCCCCAGATCAGGTAGAAAATGGGGAAAGAACTGCTAAATGATGTATTTAGAAAAAGCTGTTCTACAAGAGTATTTGAAACATTACAGATCTGCCAGAAGGTCCATTAACATAAATGTTTAACTCAGACACACACAAACTTATGTACTGAAATGAAAATGTTTCATGCATTAATTTGCTGCAGAAGGTACTAACATAACAATTAGAACAACATTCTGCTTGCTTATACTTAAATTTCCTGGGGCAGTGTTTCTGTGGTAATGCATAGCGGTGATATAGGATCTCCTTGACTCTGTGCAGCACACCACAGCACTGCAGTTCATTCCCTTAAATCAAATTCTTACAGTTCCAAACCTGGCGTTGAAGAAACATGGAGAGATTGACAGTAACACAGAGTTTTGGGATGGGGGATGCTTGCTTTCGTGCCCTTTCCAGTTGCTGTATGCAGATCAGCCAACGCCGTGTGCCCACGCCTCTGACGTCCCACACCATGTTGGTACACTAACAAAGAAACCTGCCTCTTCCTTCAGCTTGCTTTGAAAGTGGATGGCAAAGAGAGTTAAAATAAAGCAGAGGAACCATCAAACCAGCCACTGTAATGCTGTGCTCTTTTCATTAGTGCTCCCGGTTTGGTTCCGGCACATCCATCGTTTTTGCTGGGCTCAGTGTTTATTCCTAGTCCTGTCTTGCGGTATGGTCTGCCCTCTCAGAGGGTATTTGACTGCCAAGTTCTCTCAGCATGCAAACACTGGCTTTGCTAGCTGGGAATATGGGAACACCAGGGGTTTCCATCCCAGTCCAGCAGCTGATGTGGAGCTGGGTTTTGTTGTTGGCATGCTGATCCCATCACATGGTGCTGCGCTGCAAACCTCCGACAGCCACGGCACAGGGTGGGGGAGCAGCAACTGCAAACATTCCTCCTCCGAGCAAATGCTTGTCCTAAACTGAGCACCGTAGAATAAAAATGGAAACATAAAAATAGCAGTTGGAAAGATAAAACAGCATTTATAGTACTAATAAAACCGTTGTGGCTTCCACAGGAAAACATGCTTTGTAACCTAATGCTTACCTGGAAAGACTGTCGAGTTTCTGAGAGTTATAGCTGTTTTTGTAAGAGAAGCACAGAGATTTGCTTCAGGGCTGAGTGATAGATTCTCCTGCCTGGAGCATCCCAGTGTGTTTATACATGGCTTGTATGGCAGCTTTCATAAGACATTTACCCCATGATTTGCGATGAGCTTATGTGTGAATAATTAATGGCAATTAATCCTTAATTACAGTAATTAGGCAAGTCACAGGAAATTAAGCTGCAGCTGGAGAAGACCATGCCTGGGAAGAGAGGATTGGGGGCTGTGTGAATGTGCCATTCACTGACAACATTACGAGGATGAGCAGTATTCAGCAGCTTTGGCATTTCTATTGGCAGCCTTGGGTAGGACAAGAACGCTCAACATTAGCAGCAATCTATAGTTGTCTACAAGAGTTTTTAGTTCAAGTGCCAAAATGTTATGTTGCATATGGTGATTATCTAAGTTTATTGGTTGCCATAATTCAAATGGGTGTAATTGTTTTTGGCTTGATAGTGACATTAGAAACTGAAGCTTTTATGTGTTCATAGGTTCTGCTGGCATCAGCCATGGTTCAACTTCAGGAAACAATTCATCCAGGTTTGCAATTATGGAAGCAGATACTACAAATGGCTTGAAATTAACAGAGAAATTTTCAGCGATTAAAAAAAGACAACAGCAAAACTGCCAGTTTCTTAGTTGAGCAGCTAATTGCTTTATTATTAGATGTCTTTCCCACTAAGAGGAGGTTCGCACAAGGTACAGCGTGTGCAGAGTCTGCTGCCTGGTCTGGGGAGTGGGGCCGAGTGGGAGAAAAATGGAAGCGCTGGCAGGCAAGAGTCTGCGGGCAGAAAAGCCCCATCTGAGAAGATCTCGTGTGCTAATTCCAAGCTCCGCCATTGTACTGGAAAGCAGTTCTGTGCTAGAAGCTTTTTGCCCTGGGCAACCCACAGTGAGGTTGTTTTGCAGCTCAAGAGCAGCAGCCTTCCCCATCATTAACGTGCAAAGTTTTTAAACCTCATGATTAAACATGTTTCTGTAATTTACTGGGTTTCCAAGTGGCGATGTTTGTGCCAGCAACAATCTGGGGCAGAGACATGGAGGGAAGCACACATTAGTATCAATGAAACCTACAAAAAGCAATCAGTAATTTATGAGCTTGTGGAAAAATGCCCACATGTTCTCATCAAATTATAGGGTTCCTATAATTTACTCAGTGACTACAAGGTGCACGCTCCCGAACCTGCTGTGGTGTGTTAACTGAACCTCTGATTAGATTTAATCCAAACAACTAATCTGTTAAAGGGTCCTGAATAAATGGGCGATATGGCTGGGCCAGGGTATTATTTCAGACTAAGACGACAACTGATGAGGAGGTCAGCCAATTGCACACTAAAAATGTACAGTAATCTGCAGCAGGTCAGGTACATTTGCAGCCACCCAGCCTAAATACTGCATGTATGCCTTTGGGTGACTCACGCTGTGCCAGTATCTAGCAGGGAAGGCAGGAGGAAGATCTCTTACCTTTTAGAAATGAAGCCCCGTAGCCAGATGTTTGTGAGATCTGTACTTGTTTGTAATGTGGAAATGTGTAAAAACTTCAGCTCCTTGCATGTGGAATCTAGATCAATTTTTAATTTACTTGTACGCATGGATGACTCATTTGAAAAAGAAAATTGTGGCATCAAAAAAAAAAAAGACATTTCAGTGTGCATAGGTTGCTGCATTTATCTGTTTCTCATGCACTCTGGAGTGGAAATAAGTCACAGTATCTTAATAATGGTCTTGATTTTATAAATGATTTTTCCCCTTGAAATAAGCAATCCATTCATTTTAATATGTAGAATTGGTTTGCTAGCAGGGCGACAGTTTAAAAAGACTTCCAACTGTGACACAAGTGCAACCATATTGCTTCCTATTACTCGCTAAGGTAGTTGTTTAGAAGAGAGAATGTTCTCCCTGGAAATGTTTAAAGTGCTGTAATTTTATTTAGGATAATGAGGATTTATAACAGTTTTACCATATGAAAACCTGCCTTTAGACAGAGCGAAATAGGCGGTTGTGGTTATTGAGTGTGCTAACGGTGGGGTTTTGTGCGTGGTAAGGCGAGGGGAGGTGTTTGTGTCTGGTCGTGCAGCGTATCCGTCACCGGGCCCAGAACATTCCCCACCGCCGCATGGGATAATTCATCACCAACATGTATGGATTTCTCTGCTTTAATCGCTCTAGATGTTAATTAAAATCCTGTTTTATAGAATATTTTAATTTCCAGCTTTGCCCAGCTGTACAGCCTTAGCTGTGTTGTCAGGATTGAGCTGTCTCACAACAAATCGCTGAATTTAAGCCTGGACAGGAATTTGGGGGGAAATTCCAGCCTGGTGGAGGTCGCAGGGAGTTTGGCCACTGGTTTAAGGGGGATCAACTCCAGAGCTATGTGCTGCTCCTCTGCTTTGCCATAAAGCCATCCACGTTTATTTTTCTTGGTAGGCCTTTAAATTTTTTTTCCCTCATTAAAAATGCTTTTCCTTTTATTACTGATACTGCTTCCCATGCAGTATCAGCTGAGCCGAGCTGGTATCAGGGTGCTGGCTTAACGGTACATTTAATGCCCTGTTTATAAATATAAAGGAGAAGGAATTGAACTGTTACAGATTTTATCAGGTTTTATCTCCTCACTGGAAATCTTAGCTCTCAAAACATTTCTAATTTCCCTTATTTGAAGGCTCAAACAGTTTCAAATTACTGCCCGTGGATTGTTCTTGACATCGAGAATGGTAAATTTGAGCTGTGGAAACGCTGGAATGTGTGGTGTGTGCTTTTCCTGAACAAGGGAATTCAACGGGTAAATTACAGTCATTTACTTGGAGTGTAATTTACTGAGAGCCTTTAGGCAAATGCAGGAGAAAGGACAGCGGAACAGAAAAAATAGCTAAAACAGGGGGCTCCCCCTCCCTATTCACATGAAATACAATCTATATTCACGTGACAAGGATAATAAAAACTTTCTTATTTAAAATACATATAATTCTTATTATTTTTTTCAATTCATAAGGCAGGCATTTGTAAGTATGACTGATTTATGCGAGGGTGAGATTCTAAATCTTGCTAAATTATCCACACATCTTCTTAGCACTGTATATTTTGCATATATCAGTATCTGCATGCAATCATCCCATATTTGAAATTGATAAAACTGTTAATTTTATGCCTAATAACAGATCAAGTATCTGAAACTGTCATCGAGCTAAATGGAAATTACTGTTTTCATCCCATGGAAATATTAACTATTTAATAAATCTTAAAAAAAAAAGAAAAGGAAAAAGAAGTGTTTATCTAATGGAATCTGCAACGAAGATCTGCACTTGAATTTTTATTTGAAATGAGAGCATAAAAATAAACACTGACATATTTTTTCTTCGTTCAAATGGTGGAAATATGGTAAAGAAGCAGCCAACGTTTTGTAATCTCTAAGCACATGCACATGTACATTCTCAGGAAGTATTCTGACCAAAGCTTTCCACATAAAGCAGGGTGCGTTGTAGTAATTGCTAAGCAAACAGAAGGCAGTGTTGTAAAGTGGTTTTGTATAGCATATTGTAATTTGACACTTAAGTTGTGCCCTGCATTACCCTGTGTCATAATTGATGGCTAAAGAAAAGCACATGCTATGCTAATCCTTTGTTAGAATAGCTTGTTAAATTGTGGTTGCCAATTTAAAATAAACTATGGAATGCTTGTCTGTATTTTAAGGTTTGTAGTCTACAGTTTTAAACAGTCATTTTAAAGCTGTTTTTCAACTTTATGTTGCATGCACACTATTCTGCCTTTGCACACAAGGTCAGCATGTTCGCTAGTTTAATAGCAGACCATCAAGAACAAAATCAATGAGCTGCATGTTTCACACTAGTATCACAAGGGATTTTCCCATTTATAGCGCATTTGTGTACTGATCCTAAGTTTAAAATGACAATATTGATGCCCTATTAGAACTGTGCCAAAATGGACATGGTGCGGTTGATGCTAAAAGTTGACTGAACTCGCTCTTTTCCCAGACTCGTGTTCTACTTTGTGTCTACCTTAACAAATACAAATAAGCCCAGACAAGCTCCCTGCGCTGCAGCACAGAGGGACTGAGCTCCCACCTTGTGTGTTTGCAATAGGTGGAATTTCTTGACTGCAGATTTCAAATCAGGATCCTCTGTAGTTGTTGCGAGGAGGATTACGAGGCTGTGTCTAAATAATCATCTGCCTACTGATTACTGAAAATAAAGTGGCATTATTGCTTATGGATGAGATAAGGCAGCTCTGCCCTGGCAAGACACAAGTGTGAGTTCTGTGGGAATTTTATGAGTCCTGGTGCGGTGTAATCGGCTGCCACCAGCTCTCATGGAAGGATAGCTCCTGATCTGCAAGGGAATATATCCTGTGCCACAGAGAGGAAATGTTACTTCTGCAGAAGAAAATGATTTAATGTTGGTAGAAGGGTTATTCATTTATAAGGGATTAAAAATGACTTCAATATAATACCTTTAATTTGTAATAATGGTCTGGGAGGCTGTTTCCTGTCTAAAATAAACCGTTTGACTGGCATCTTCATTTTGATCCATTCAGTGGTGTGGTATATTAGAGAGGATAAAGGTATTATTTTCAGTTACTGACTATTCAATTAAACTGCTGAGGACCTGCAGTTGGTGTGGTCCTCAGTCCCTGGGTAGTAGAGAGGTGTAAGGCTATCCCCTGGCCCATGCCTGACCCCGGGGAAGCCAGATTCCTTGCCTGCCTGGGGAATCAAGTCCCTGCCCTGCCGTGACTTGGCTGCCCGGCATGGCTTGGCGGGCAGGGCTGCGGCACAGAGAGCACAGCTGCTTTTGTTAATTGCATTAATGGAAGTAAAGCAAGTCAAGTTGAAGGCTTGGATGTGTAGAATGCTTTTGATTCTGAGGGAATGCAAAAAGAAAAGAAGAAAAAAAAAAAAAGGCATGAAACCTTTCACTTGAGCTCTGTGTATAATTAGCTGTGTCACTTTCTGAAGAGCAAGCACTGTGTGTCTAGAGGTTGGTGACACTTTGTGCTGCCTGGACTCTGGTGGCTGCAATCACAGGGCTTCTGTAGTGCAGCACATCCTCTCGCCCACCTCTCCTTCAAAAGGCCTCTTTGAAGTGGCTGTGGTCATTTCGGACACTAATCCTGGACCCTGGGATGGCGAATGCTGCCTGCAGTCCAAAAGCATGAAGGTGACAAAACATGTTCACCCTCACTTGAGCTACCCACAGATCAGGTGTGTGTCCTCTGGCAGGCCTTGATCTGTCTGTTCACTGGGAAGGAAACAGGGAAAGAACCAGCTTGCTCTGATTCAGTAGACAGAGTGTCACCAGATTTGTAGGATTTAACAACAGGTTTTGCTATGTTGGATACTTTTTTTGGTTGAACTTTCAGGTTTTGTGATCATCAGAAAATCTTGGCTTCCTAATCAAAAGAGACTTGGCTTCCAATGTTTACAGACACATTGAAAAGGTTGAAAATGTGACCCAGAGTCTCCAACACGAGAGCAGATAAACAGGGTCAATATGATTTATTACTGCAAAAATTCTCATACTTTTAAAATTAGCATCAATGGGGAGAGGAGAAGAAAGGAATTTGACATATATTTTTATGACCCATAATATTAGCAGCTGAGTAAAGAGCAGCATTCTCAGAAGATCTGACCAGTGCTGGTGTGCCTGGAAGCAGTAGGCAATAAAGAAAGATAATGCAAAAATCCCCCAATTAAAAAAAAAAAGAAGGGAAAAAAAAAGCTATATAAAGAGCTGTCTTTCACTGTAACTAAAAGCAGAGCAAAATAAAGATACAGTGCTTGCAAATTTACTTTTGTTGCATATCAAAAATAAAAGAGAGAGCGTTATCTGATAATAAAATACAAGCAGAATTAATCTGAATAAACATTTCCAGCATGGCTGTTGTGGAAAATAAGGCATGCTCTCCTTGCAATGCTTGTACAAAGTGCTGCTGATATAGCGGAATCCAGCTCTCCTGCTTTAATTCTCATGTATGTAGTGCAGAACTGCTGTCTGGTTTACTGGGGGGAAAAAAAAAGTCAACAACAACAAACTAACAGAGCCAATTTTGATTGGAACAGGCAGGATTAAAATGCAGGATTATCCCTGCAAAGGGCTATATCGGGTATGCGGCTCACTGACCTTTTTGAGGAGCGAGCGTGTGTGGAGTTGTGCTAGGATAAATCCTAATGCCCGTGAACTTCCCGTGAGCAGGCAGACAGGCACACAAAGGGCGTCCTGGGCAGTGCTCTAGTTACCTGTGATCAGTGCCAGGGCTTCCTGTGTCTGTGTGTACATGTAATATTCCAGTTCTCAGCCCAAACAGTGTCTTTGTATGAATATGTGCTTGGAAATAATGTTCCTATAGGTTCTGGTGATATAAATAATGTATGTGGAGAGGCTCATAAATGTAAGCTCGAATTTTCCTCAGTAGTTTTTGTTCTCAATCACCTTGATGAAACAATCTTGAAGGCGCTCTCCTTTCCGTGGCATTTGGAATGAGTCCCTGACAGGCTGATTTTCCACCCCTGTTGTGATGCTGCTTTCTCTAGTTAATATTCCTCTGTAAGTGTCGTACCAAAGTAAACCAAAGGAGCCCAGCTCATGACACTAAGGCTGCATTTGCATTAATTATGCAGTCAGGGCTGGTGAGAAAATGCTGTCACAGAGAGAGAGGCAGTAAATGAGAACCCTCCGAGTGCGCCTGAATGAAGAGCATTAAGTTCATTTACATGGGAGCAGGACGAGCCGCTCAGGCTGGGGAGAGGGAACAATGGCATTTCTCTTGTCGCTCGCCCGCCGTTATTGTTCTGCAGCTTAATGACTTAAAGGCAGAGTGGTTGTGCTGACAAAAAGACAGCCAGCATCCCTTTGGTATTAATAATGGCAATAATAATTAATAATATTGTGCTAATCGGGAGGCAGAGGCTGCCCCAAAGTTGGCAAGGCTCTGCCCGGTGGGAAGGCCATGGTGCAGTAAGAGGTGTCCTGGCCACCACGAGCCCTTCATGCTCCTCTTGTGACCAGCAAATGTTGGTCAATGTGACCACTGGGCACACTCCCTTGGGTACCAGAGACTGGCCCTGCCACTGGCAGATAGGAGAGGAGGGGGCTGTAGAGCCATGGGGATGGGTGGTGTGGGTGGCACAGAGAGCCCAGCTCAACCCACGTGGGCGGCCTCTGTGGTGTTGCCAGACCAGTCAAGAGTAGGAATCTTTTAGTTTGTTTGTTTTCCAGTGATTTTTCATGTGTTTCCAGCATCCAGGGATTTAGTTTTGTAGCAAAATTGCTCCTCTTGGTGCCAGGACAAATGGTAGAATATGGCTCATTTCACCTCAGGAATTTTGCCGTCTCCACTGCCAAGAACGTGGGCCCCTGCTGATGGGGTAATGCAATAGGGCTGCTCCATCACCAGCCCACAACTCAAACCCACATTAAAATATCAGAGACTCCTCTGGCTAATACCACAAACAGGGAATGTGAAACTCTATATGAAAATATTTCCTGAGTAAGCTTCACCTGAAAATACAAGTGGAAAGCCAGAGTGCCTGGATGTTTTGGTAGATGTTAAAGTGTCCTACCCAGTCTCAGAATAACCAGCTGTGAACTGCCATCAATGTGTGTATAAACTAGGGCCACCCTGCTCTCCCAGTCCCTGTTGCAACCTCTTCTCCTGCCTGCACTCGTGGATGTTTCTATGTATGAAACACGTCTGCTGTATCAGAATTGTGCTGACAATGATGTCTGCCTTGTACTGAATCCAGATGACACCTCTGATTTAACCATGCTCACGTTACAGCAACCAAAGACTTCTTCAGGTTCTTTTTCTGCCATCTATGTGCATGTGTGCATCACGCACATGATGGAATGGAAGCAAAATTTGTGACCTATATGCTTACAGAGATACATATGTGGAAGGTGGTACATATGGTCACTAAGAAGAAATATTAATACACATGTAAAAAGTAAAAGGTGTGCTCCTTGATCCTTTTATATATAAAGACTAATGTCTTAATACTATATTACAATACAATAGATTGGAACTTTTTCCCTCACAATGTGGAGGTTTCTTCTAAAGTTCAAAACTTGTCATCATCTCTATTTATCTTCAAGACTTTCAGACAATTTAAACTACAGTTTAAATTTAAAGTGACTTTTTTTATTCATATGCTGACATAATTTTCCTGGGAATGATTTATATCTCAGTAATAGCTTAAATTATGTTTCGCATTCTACACTTTGATGTCATGCAGGAGGTGTCATCACAAGATAAACTTTCACATCTGAGAGTCAATAAATTGTGCTTAAGTAGTGTAATGAAAATATTGTAAATGACTATATAGAGTTCTATACAGTACAGATGTGCAGTGCAGTACACATATATATTTAACAAAAGACTGTGTTTGATCGTGTGGTGTCATTAGCTTTGACACCATTGCATGGTACCAGTTTACAGTGATATGAGTCCTATAATACTATATCATGCTTTTATCCACTAAATAAAAACCTGCCCTATGTTTTATTACAAAGTAGGTGGCCTGGAGGAAAAATATATATATTCTTTCCTTTTGGAATAAAATATGCATTTGGGCTTCTCATTTCATCTCCAATCTGTGTTATTCCTTAAAAATGCAGAACTGCCTGAAGTCCTCTTTAATATTTAATTCAACAACTTTTTAATCTGTCATTATGCTGTGATGAAGTAAGCATCAAGTGTCGCTGAAAAAGATTAAATTATACTTGGAAATAGGAATTGAAATGATTTAGGGTTGGAGGCTGAATATTTGCTTTGCACAAGTAATAATAGTAGGAGCTTGGGTGAAGCACGGGTTTGGATCTGGCTGTAATGCCTCTGCCGATCCTCTCTCCCTGGTGGCTACCCCCTTGATTTACTCTGGCACTGCCAAGCTTTGTTTGATTTAAATGGAGGTAGGAAGTGGAAATTCCACACTACAATACATTAATTACTCTCTGCTAGTTCTTACACTGATTTTCTTTTTCTCTGTAAACATCATAAACTCTGATGCAGGCAACCCAATGGATAGCTGCTCCAAGCTACCCTATAATTTCTTGTTAACAAGCTTATCTTAAAATGGAAAAGCAGGAATAATTAATATCTACCTCTGGAAGAATGGATGATGTGAAACAGTGGAACACTTGTTCCTGTCCATTCATGAGGGATGCTCAAATGTAATGAGGGGACTTGTGCCAGCATCATCCAATTGCTTCACTTAGGCTTTTCTTTATGAAGTTGCCTTTGAATTTTTCTGCCAGGTTCTGGAGAGAAAGTGACGAGCAGTATCACATTGCAACCATGGGGCCTTGAGAGAGCCAGATTCAAAATCTGCTTTATGTGAAGTCAAATCAGTAGTGCTTATGGTCCCACTTCAGTGCGATCTGTGTGTGTCAGAAGCCACATGCAGCGTCTGGCACTGCTGGGCATCACTCCTGTCTCCTGGGGAGTGCTCTGCACTGATTGGTGTTTGATAGAGGGTGAAGCATGGTGGGAGGGGAAAGGAAATCCATGGTGCCCCCAGCCAGGTGTCTGGTGAGGCTGGACATCTTGGGATCCTCCTCTGTGACAACAGTTTCCAATCATAAAGATAATTTTGGAATTGTGGTGAGTTTTCTGAGGAAGAATGTATCTGCAGCTTTAACAGCACCACTATCTGATGGAAGAAAAGCTATTTCAAAGCACAGCCTTCTCTAAGGGGTCAGGGACAAGAGCCAGATTGTAGGAATACTATGGGAATTCCTTTAATACCTACCTGTGTTACAGGAAAGCACCTGCAAGATTTAGTCCAGAGTCTGCTGTATCTTGCAGTCCAGCTGAGACATGGGACTGCATTATTTGTTCAGAATTCTGGCAAAATCACCCTTTCTTATGTAGCACATTGTAAAAAAGAATCCATTCCCTCATAGCCAATGCATTATTTATAATTATTCTCCCTTCTTTATAGAAATGTGAATACCCATATAAATAATTGATTGTAATTATTAGTTGGGGAACATACAGTATTTTCACACAACTTGTGTTATCTTCTGGGAGTCCTGAGTGCTTCCCATCTTGTATGCCAGGTTTTGGTTGCATTCTGTGTTGGCAGATGCTCTTTGCCTGAGTGCAGGAGGGTCTCTTCTGGGCTGTTGGGGCCCTGCCAGCTCATGCACTTCCAGAGGTGTGCTCCAGCTGTGGGGCATGGCTGGGGTTTGTGCTGATGTGAGCTCTCCATAGCATGCTGGCTCCTGGCTGTGCAGGTCTGGCAGCAGGGGATGTGCTCACTCCCCCTTGGAAGGCTGTAGGTGCCCACAGCTGCTGATCTGGGCTTGTGCAAAGGTGAATTTTGTCTGACAGGGACAGAACTTTTTTTCCTAGTCTAGAAAGATGTATAATGTACTGTCAGAGAGCAAGCCTGATATGTGCTGCTGTAGAGCTGAGCACCTTTTAACCTCTTCAGACTGTAAATTCTGAGCAGTTGATATTTGAGTGTAATTCCTCTCAAACTGGCATTATTATTTGATTGCAATGAATTACCTTTTTGGAAAAAAAAAATCATAAGTATAAATTCACTTGACTGATCCTGCAAATTATTTATGATGTAGTGTTTTGGTCTAGGATAACCTTTTAAAATAAATCAGTTTTTCAATAATAGTTCAATGTTTGCCCACCTAATGGTGTTCCCATTAAGATCTGCATTTGTCACCAACCTGCCTTTTCAGCTTGTGCAGGAGACAAGTTACCGCCCCTAAACCCACTATGCTTGTAGGGTAAAGTAAATGCATGTCTTTGTAGGAGAATAAATAAAAAGAGCAAGCTGAGTCAATAAGCGGGTTCAATTCATGCCTCTAGCAATGGCGGACAGCTCATTTTGTAGATGTGGGTGTTTTGTTTACATTTATAATGCAGCTTTATTTAATGCTGACAGATATAGCTTGTGGCAAATGATAGTCAGAATGTATGAGCAGTCATAATGCTTCTGTCTTCTTATAGTGTGCTGCTGAAAATAAGCAGTTCACCTCTGTTTTTATTGAGGAAAGGATATGAGACAGCTATAGCTTCGTGAGGCTATTTATTGAGTTGTTTTACTAGCTGTGAACATGCCGCTTTATAGCAGTTGTGAAAATGGACTTTGCTAGTGTGTGGGAAAGGAAATAACATTGCAGTATACAAGGGTAGTAAAAAAACCATCTATAAATAATTTTTCAGACTGAAGAATATTCTCATTTAAACAACTAGAGAGCCTGGTGATTTTTGCCAGATGCCAGCTTTTCCTGGGATGGTGTTGGGTTACAGTTGCTCTATCAAGTGCTATTCATGTCTTAATGTAAAACACCAAAATTCGGGGAAGCCCTTTCAAGCCAAGGTGTTCAAAAGCTTTGTAGGGAAAGTTTTGTGGTGTCGGCGAGTTCTGTCTGTTTAAAAACCTATCAATATTTAATGGCGTGGTGTGATCTTTAGATCCTCAGGTCTGCAAAGGAAGAGGCTGCCTTGTTTGGCAAAGCTTGCAGAAGGCAGGTTTAATTTGGGCTTGACGTGACTTTGTGCTTTACGTTGATGCGCAGGCCATGCGTGGCCTCCGCGTGATGAATGCTCGTGTGCGGGATGATGTCAGCGAGCTCCCTGCCTGCTCTATTTATACTGTAAGGAACTGGGGGATATGGCTCAGGATTCAGGTGATGCTTTGCAAACAGGGTTTATCCCCAGGAATTTCAGGCCAGGCTTGGTGAGCCGAGATGCATTTCTGTTGCCAGGGCTCTTGCTCAGCATTGCCTGGCACGGCCTGGGGAAGCTGGGGAAGGGAACTGGGGAATTTTCTGGGGAATTTGCCTTTTCTTTCCACCCTAGATTTCCCCAGCACTGCTCAACAAGCTGCTGTAATGAGTAGGCTCTGGCACCAGAAGCTCACTGGGGCTTTCTCAGCCCTGTGGTCCCAAGGCAGTCATTGGGATCTCCTGGGAGTAGCGACACTATTCGTGTATTTTTCAGATGAGCCTCAGCACCACCTGCGTTTACCTGATGCTGTTGGTAACCGGCCATTTACTGCTGCTGCATGTTACTTAGCTTGTGGGATTTTGAATCTTAAATATGTAAAATGCAGCATTAAGGATTAGGCAGGATCTGAGGAATTCACTGCCTTTTCTCTTTTCATTCACGTGTTCAGCAGCAGCACTGAGGGGCACAAATCATTTTCACATATGCAAAAATAATTTCGAAAATGGTATTAGTCTCAGCAGGTGAGGCCTTTTGTTTCTTCCATGTTTATGTACAAATTCCTAGGGAACACTAAATATTAAATTGAAATAACCCTCCCTTATTATTACGCTGCCATGGATTCAATTTAATTCTCTTCAGATAAGGTTTTTCTGGACACATATTTGCAATTGCTTGTCCTGTAAATACAGTTTAGACTGAAGCCAGTGGCTTGTTCTGACCTGACTGTTCTGCAGGAAAGGCACTGCATCTCTGTGCTTTTGGATTTTCTGGATGTAGACACTTTCCTTCTCAGTCTCATTATGTTTATGGATTACAAGAGTGCTGTAAAATGTCCCCCTTCCCCCCTTAACTGGACAGAGAAATGGGTTAATCTGTCCACAGAGCCATTCCTCTACTTCACCACCTGTTTCCAAATCCCAGTTGCCAAAGGAAGAAAAGTGCAGAGCCCAGTCTGAGCCTGAAGCATGTAGGGATGGCACCTATTGCACTCAGGGCTGAGGCTAAAAATGCAGGGTGAAAATCAGAAATAATTTGCTTCGTTTTGTTGTGGCTGGTAAACAAGGTAGCTCTTTAAATTGCATCACTACTGTTCATGTTTTATAGCCACCTGGCATTGTATTATGCCTTCTCATGGAGAGCACAAGGACTTTAAAGCCTTTGCTCTCCTCCTCTGACAAGATACCCTGGAGATTCAGAGGTGAGACTCTAATCAGCCAAAATTTTACATTTTATACTTTACACTAAGGAATTAGTCTAATTTTTATGAAAATAAATATATGGTCTAGCTCTCCTAATCAGACTGTCTCCACTGTGTTTAAGTAATAATCATTTATTGTTTAAATACAGTAGAGGCTGTAACAAAATGCTGTCAAGAGCCATCACACTCATTAACCTGCCAGCTAATTAGCCTCCTCCTGCCTGATTGCTGACAAGTTCTTCAATCTGAACCTATCGCTGTTGTGTCAGCGCTGAAGCACCAAGCGAAGTGGAGGAGGGCTCCATTAGATGTTTGCGAACAAAGTCTGTGCATTAAAGGTTTGTTTTCTGCACTCCAACAAATGTTACAGCATTAATATTCTCAGCTATAATTAAATTGGCAACTCTTAATTATGGTAATTAGTGCATTAACCATTTCTTTCCCAGCATCACTCCCAGGCAAGGCTCAGGAATTCCAGCCGAAAGCCGAGGCGATGCCGTGGAGCTCATGTGCTGTGGGGTCAGAGCCTCTGATTCCTGAGGCTGCCAGTGGCCACAGGGCAGAGTGCAGGAAGAGGAGAAGGAAAAGCTGGGATGTGTTGGCACCAAAGGCCTTACATTTAGTGTTATGGAAAACCCCCATGGAAATATAATGAATGCAAATGTCCCACCTAAATGGATCAAGTTGTCAGGCAGTGCTTTGGTTGGCTGCCATAGGAGCAGAGTGAAGCAGAGCAGATTGCCCTTTCTGCAGTATCCCAGGTTGTGTCATCAGTGGCCCAAATTTTCTCTCTCAGAGAATTCAGGAAACGATTTTTTTCTGTCTCACTTGGTTGCCTTTGAACTAATGTTAACATGCCAAAACCAACCTGTGAATTGCCATCATTTGTATTAGTGCCCTAGTGTTTGGAGTGCCATGGCAGCAGGTTGGCAGCAAGATGCCTGTTCCCAGTGGCATGGAGAGTCACTGGAAGGACCTGACAGATGAAGGTTCTAGTTCAGAAGACTTCCAGTCTGCATCCATTGCCTTGTGGCACTGTGTTCAGAGGGAGGACAGCTTGCTTTTGGTACAGGGGGTGAGGGTTGGCTGCACTGCTGCCTTAGGGGTGGTTGGAAAGAGGTAGTGATGTATTTTTGAGGCCTTAATTCCTAGTACTTCTTAGCCAAGACATCTCAGGACTTCATAGAGTGATCTAAGTATCACAGCCATACTTGCCTTCTGAAGAAACTAAGGCATGAGGAGAAGAGTGGTTTGTCTAGAATCACACTGCAAGTTTTCCACAGGGTTGCGATAGAGACCTGGTTGCCTGGGTGTACAGCCCAGTTCACCACCCCAGCTCCTGTTGAAACTCTCCTCTCTGTTGTCTGATATCCAGGTACAGTTGGGATTTCACCCATTGCGAGCCTGGTTAATTTCTGTTCTGCTTATGCTGGCTGTGGTGGGAATGTTTTGGAAATCAAAGCAAGGTCAATGCTAAATGCTAAACAGCCAGTGAGTAAAGGGCTGGTACTCACTGAGCTAAATTGGAGACATAAAGATCAAATAAATTTACTTTCAGCTCCCAGCACGGAGAGTAAATTATCCCAGCGAGGCCAGGTGGGAGGGTCTGACGGAGCTCGGTGCACCCGCAATGATGCTGCACGTTTCCGCGCGTGCAGACGCGCCAGGCCAGAGCAAACATCTCTGCTTGAGTCGTGCTGAAGAGAATCTTTCCCATCAGCCCTGAAATCTCTTTCTAAGTTCATCCCCTTATTTCAGGAAGAAGGGAAGTTCTGCCCTGATGGCTCTGGTGTAAAACAGCAGCTCTTCAGGGGTAGCAATTCTTGCTACTTTCAAAGGGGAGAAAGTGTTACCTTGATATTACCTTTTTTTTCTTTCCCTGTCCCCTAGCACATAATAATTCTGTATGTATATAGTAAAAAGGGAGATAACCCAAGGCAAATTTAATTTCAGATTGGGTTTTTGCTTAATGTATTATTCATAGTATTATTTATATCATCACTTAGACATATCCCTGGCAATAAACTGAAAACTTAACTTTAACAATAACGGTCACCTCTATTTTGGGGGCAATAGTGGTCTGGCAGCCTTTGGCTCCACTTCATCACACTGTGAGGGTTTTAATAAGGGTTGTGGTGTGGGGGAGGGTATTTAATGAGGGGCTTGGAGGGGGGTTGTTCTGCAGCTTTTTTTTTTCCCCCCAACATTTTTGCTGCATGACCTGGTTTTGCATTTTTCTGCATCTCTGTTCATCTAATTAGGATGTTCTAAAAAGACCTGGACCACTTATTGTACAGAACTGTAGCCTGTGGGTATTTAATAAGGAGCTTTCAGTGGTACATTTGCATCTTTTGCTTGGGGTCTGAATAGCGAATTACCTTAAAGATCATTAGAAGCGCTGCTGTATTGTTAAAATCAGGCCACGATATTCTAATGACAGTTTAAAACTTGAGGCATTCCCTAATACACAGTTCACCCCAGCATAATTGTGTGCTGCACGGGTGACCCTGGTAGAGACTGCTGATATTCCCAGGCTCTTCCAGCGCGCGTTGCTGCAGGCAGGTAGGTTTCCACCCAGGCACCTAAGGAGTGTGGCAGCGACAGCAATAACAATGAGCCTTTTGCTTGTTGTGTGCGCTCAAGTGTGCGGCTGTTACACAGCACCAAAGCCTTACAGGGAAGAGAAATGCCTTTTGGAGCCCATGAGCAGAAGGCTGCTGATGCATCCCTCACCACCCAGCGCTACTCCCAGGCATGGTGGGGCTTGATCCTATGGCCAAGAGAACTCTGCAGCCCAGCTCCAGGTTGGAGCCATGTGCAGCAATGGACACTGTTGGCCTTGGGCGCTTGTTTGGTTCTCCCAGGATTTATGTTACCCTACAATGAACAGATCCTCCCAAAGCTGCTTCCAGTGATGAGCCATACAGGCTTTGAGAACAAGCAGGATAGGGACAGCCCTTGGGAACCAGCGTGGCCAACTTGGCTGAGGCACTGAGCTTCTTGTTGTGTACCACTGGACTTGGGTGCCCTGGCTACCCCTGGCTTCTCCCACCTTTTCCTTCCAAAAATGGTTCATGTTACCACTCTCCACAAGCTGACAGGCTTTGTGGCCATTGGAGTCTTATGACACAACTTGGAGAAGTTTCCTGTGAAGACTTTCACATCTTGCCCTTGCTTGTAGGTGCTGGCATCCATTAGCAGGGAAAGGTGCACTTCTAAGCATTTTGGGTTACTGTTTCATGGCTGAAAAAGTGACACCAAGTCTCAAGTCCAGGCTGACTGTTCTTGTGCCTGTGTCCAGGATTTGGTGTTACCCATGCAAACAAGAGAGCCCCATGTTGTCTTTCCTGTGGCCTTGCTCAAGCACTGCCAGGTCAAACATTACAGGAAGCAGCATCTTCTGTGTCCTGAGGCTGAGAGGGGCATTGAGCCAAGCCCAAACACTTCTTGAATAAATAAACGCTGGTGGGGGAAGCCAGGCTCTGACAAAGTCCTGTGCTGAGGAATTGTGTGGAGGTACCTTCAGGTAAATCCAGTGCTTGGGCAGGTGTATATTTTTCAGCAGTTAAAACTGCCAGGAATAATCTGGTGCTTTGGTGGAGGAGCTGTTTGTTCAGAGAAGAATTTCTCTTTAAAAAATTCAGTGTAACCAGCATTATTTTTTTCCTTTGGGATCCCAGACAATGAATGCACAGGCCTGTTCATTAATATCAGTTGTCTTCTGCAGGGAGTATCCAGATTTGTCGTGCCAGGTTTTAAATTTTTAATGTATTACCAGTTCTTCTGCGGAGCAGGCCTTTTCTTTGTTCTTTTTTATACTAATACTGTTTGGTATTCAGCCTTGCTCTCATCTGATACATCTCCTCGTATCCCGTCTAAAAGCTCTCCCCTTATCACTGCCTGTTAGGTTTGACAAAGTCTGTCTTTGTGAGTTTCTGCAAACCTATGTTTCCCATTTGCTTTTCAGAACTGCTGGGTGGTGTTTTGTGCTGTAATTGCTACATGCAAATCCACAGCTGGTTTGGCAATGCCAGTGCTGTGGCTCTGTGGCGTGGGACCCTGGCGCTGTAGTGCTGGTCGCCTCACACTGCCCACACGGGACTGGAGGGAACTGTCATCTCTGCAGGGACCAGCACTATGGGGGGGGTCACAGTGGAGACCAGGGCTCTCACCTCCTCCTCTCTGTCTTCAGGTTGCTGGTGAAGGGAGTGCCAGGCAGGGGATGGCTGCACCAAGTTCTCCTAGCTTTTGTGCTTATGAGAAACTTCTGTTTCAGTCTCCTGCCCCTCTGAAAAGGCTGTAATGTTGCCTTTGTAGATGGCAGTGAAGTGATTGCTGCAGGAGCGGGGAGGAGGCTGAGGGCTGAGGTGGCCGATGGCTAGACCCTGGGCCTGATGCCCATTAGTGGCGTGGAAACTGCTGCACGTGTTGTGAAGAGCCCCCAGGCATGTTCTGGGGTGCGATGTGTTGAGTTGAAGCAGACCAAGCGATTTGCATGACAAACTGTAACTCTTAAAAATCATTCTCGTAAACATAAATAATTAATCACATTATAGTTTTTATCGTCCTTTTCCTTCCTAGCAGTATTAATAAGCAGCTCATCTTCTAGCAGCACCTGTTAAACCCAAAGCTGTCAGTCTTTATTTTCCCCAGGGAACTGGAGAGAAATTTGTTATGCGATAATTTCTCTTTTACTTTGTGCTGTGACTTTGGTGTGTTTTCTCTTGATGTGTGTGTATACAACGTGTGAGATTTGTCTCCTCTATTTGCTTCTTTCATGCACACGCTCCACCAGCCCAGGACACTGTAAGGGGGTACCAGTCACACTCCTCTTAAGTGCTGGTGTGGGAACAGTCACTTTGAGGGTCATTCATGGTGTTCAGCTGCTTATCTCCGTGGTACCTGTGTGCACTTTTGCACCCTGACTAGGCAGCGCAAGAGAACCCCTCCTGGGACAGGCAAAGAGCATAGGACCTGTTGGGAAATTTGGTTTATGTTGCAAATTGTGTTTTCCTGAAGTTTATAGAATAAAGAAAGGGCTAGGTGGAGATGTTAGGTGACACCTGTAGAGACAGGCCGTTCTCCGGCCTTTTACTGGTCATAGCTGCTGTTCTTGACGCTGATGGATGGTGATGAGCATAGCTGGATGAGGAGAGCCTGGCCGAGCTGCGGGCTGGAGCTGCCCCATGCTCAGGGCTGGAGAGATGGGAGAGGCCATGTGACAGCCCCCAGTGGCTCCTTCGAGGAAGAGCACCAGCGTTTTGAGAACAGCCTTTTTCCCACTTGATTTCATTCTGACAATGGATGTGTGCTAAACAGTACCTCCTTCCAGTAAGACCCATTTTGGGGGCCACCCAGCTGCAGAGGTTTGACCAGGACACACTGCTTCCCATTCCTCCTCTGCTCCTCTGTCCTCTGTTGCCTTTGCCCAGGGACTCATCCTGATGAGCAGCCTCACTCTACACAAGCAGCACGAGGTCTCTTGTTTCTTGATGGCCCTGCTCATAGTTAAGGACTATGAGGAACCCACTGTGCAGGTGCTTTGCCCATCCCTCAGTGGCACCAGCTGATGAAAGGGGCTGGGTAGCTCTGTGTTCCAGCAGCCTGTGCTGTGCATGGCTGTGGGGCCTGGAACTGCACCCCATGAATGTCCAGCACCAGTTCCAGTGCTGTGCTCCTCAGGAGAGGGTGCTCACACACACCTGGGCATGCATCTTCCTCACATGTGGAGCACAGCTTATTCTTGTCAGCTTGTGCCCTGCACAGTGTCTGTTTGCCCATTTGGGGTCAGGGTCTTTGCTAAGTCAGCTCTGGCTGGTCACTACCCTGCATCACTACCTGCACCTTTCAGCTGCAGATGCCCTGCTCCATTTGGTGCCAGCCTTGCCCACAGCATGGGGAAGGCGCTGTGTAGGGCCACAGCTCTGCCTGCACTAGCTGTCCCTCTCCTCTTCCTCAGTTTACAGCCCTGAAATTCCAATTTAATACTCATGCAAAGAGGGCTGCAATAAATCTTGTAGTCAGCATTAAATATTGTTTGTTTTAGCTGCCTTGCACTTCATGTTTCCCCTTTTAAGGGGAGAGCCATTACGAAAGGTTAGATTCACAGTTAGTGGCGCTTTAGCTCTCCCTTTTGAATCAGTGAGGTTGCCGTTTTATTGCTCTCTGACTTGCACTTCAGTGATGAGAGTAAACTAGCATCAGATTAAAGGTCAGCAAATCCCATCAAAGAGAGGAATATTAGGGGCACAGATAGTTGGAGAGGCAGCACACCACTGGGTATTGACAGGGTGATTCCAGGGTATCACTCAGCAGAATTATAGCTGCCCAGAGAGTCAGTACTGCTTTAATGAGCCTGTGTGAAGAGGAAGAGGGTGGATTTATGTAGTTCCTCATAATTTTCTGTAGAGACTGTTATTGCAGACATTCTGTAGAGTGTTCTGGTCTTTCATTTAATTCAAAGGTCCTGGAGCTTTTCTATCCAAAGATTCCTTTCTGTTAGCTCAAATCAAAGCTGACATCTCTGCCTTTACCACCTGAAGCACCCGCTCTGGGAAGGGCTTTTCCCTGGCAGGTTTGAAGTCTTCTGTGCTGGTAACCTAATCTGTGGGTCCGTGCTGGGGGCTCACTGGCTCTGTATTTCACCTCTGGACAGGCAGCTAAAATGATCATTTCTGTTTCACTCTGAAATGGACATTCGAAAAAAGATGAGAATTTACAGTGTGGTGTTCTGTGATTTCTGGGCTGGGAATCCTGCATAGTTTCTGTCCCTGTCAGGTGAGTATTACCTCTAGTGCATGGTTTGCATGAATATATGTGTGCTTTCTTTGTTTTGTTGAAATGCAATTAAATAAAATACAGACAGCACAGAGAAAAGATGTGCCTCGCACAACCCCATCAAACCACAGCGAGGTACATAATGGTGTGTAAACCTCTGCAAGAAGAACACCATGAGAGACAACAAAGTCAGCAGCATTTATTTCTACTCCTTCCTCTCCCTTTGTTGCCAGTATAGCAAGCAGGAGATCTAATGTTTATGCTGAGCAATAACAAAAGAGTTCCAAACACTCTCCAAACCCAGTGCGTTGTCTCTGAAAGCAGAGCAGCTGGAGCACTTCTCTGTGTACCTAGTTACATTATAAGGCTCACTTGGTATTTATACAGCTTTTGTTTACAGCTTGCTAAAAACAACAATTTATGAGCAACTTTACTGATCAGTTTAGAATCTGTTCAGTTTTATTACCCAGTGTAGATATCCATTTATGTGATTTATTGGTAGGAAAGTCTACATGTATAAAACTTTGATCATATTTTTACATAAGTGTGCGGTTTTGCAATGTTGAAGCAGAGACTTCGTTTGCCTGATTTACCACTGGGGAGTGGGCCATGCAACCCATGCTGTCCTGCTCACTGGGGACCCACCACAGCCCCCTGCCTTTTGGGGATACCGGGCATGTAGTACAGCCATGTCACCTGGAACCCCTGACAGCAGTGCCTCTTTGCAAGATCTTGGGGCTTTACTTACGATTAGGAGCAACCTGATCTAGTGGAAGATGTCCCTGCTCACACCAGTGGGGTTGGAACTAGGTGATCTCAGAAGATCCATTCCAACATGAACCACTTGATGATTCAGTGATACTGGTACTGGGCTGCATCCAGTGCCCTCATAGCAGCCTGGTGCCTGGTGGTTTTCCTAACCCACCGTGTGCTGCACAGCCTGCACCATAAAGCCAGGCTCTGTCCCTTACAGTAACTCAAATAAAACTTCATGTCATACTGTTACACACACATGTCCTGGCAGCAGTGGTGGTCCTCATGGCATGCTGAAGCTGCACATACGGATGTAGCAATGCATTACTGATGTGAGAGATGCTGTGCTGGCACATGCAGTCCATGCTTTGTATCTGGAACATTTTTTGAGGTAGAGAAATAAGATGACTACAGCAGTGGAAGAGCAAAGTAGTGCAAAGAGAAGTCAGGTAAATTACCTGGGCCATGAAGGATTTATGGGTGAAGTTTATGGAGATCCATAAAGTCCATGGCTAAGCAGTTCTGGTGTTTTCAGCTGGAAGTAGGGTACAGTATTTTTTTCCTTCCTGGAGAAGGTTTGCTCTCATCATCCCTATGAGCTGGCTGCACAGTTGCTGGGAGGAGATTCTCCATTAACAAGATGACATCTGACCACTCCATTTAAGTTCAGTGCATTGTCATGCATATGTAAATATAGTTCCATCCTTCTTAGAATATAAAGATTGAGAAGTCCTTGACCAAGCACAGTACAGAAACAGCAGTGGGGTAAATGTCCATTTGTAGAATCATCATTGTTGAAATGTGTATGCTTTGGAAGTGGTGTAATACCATCACAACTGGGGGGCAAGGGGAAGGTTCCTGAGGTATGCCTTGGTGTAGTGTTTCTGAGCCTTATGTGGAAAATTGTTACTCAAACAACTGCATAAGAGTCAAAGCTGTTTGCTCAGGACTGTAGATGAAACTGGAGCTCTCTAGCAAATGTAATTAACCCCCTGAACGGGGTCCTTCCTTGGCTCCCCTCCTTGCCTTGGAAGCTGGCCTCTGGAGCACCGAGGGGCAGTGATGAGGAGCTATTGAGTACTTTGCTTCCTCAAGCTGCACACAAATAAGACTGACATTTTAGCACTAAGTGCAAGTCACAAGTAAGCAAGAAAAATAGAACA
>NC_071640.1:6287192-6397192 GCF_014839835.1 Dryobates pubescens
GAACACCACACAGGCCAGACACTGTGCAAGAGCAAGGGCAGTGAGTCCAAGGGGAGTGAAGGGGTAAGCCACAGAGGTCCTGACACAGCCGTGGTGGACACAGGGCTCCCTTGACAGGAGATCACCACCTGTCCTGTTGCAGAACGTGTTGCATCTCCCTCCCCAGGCATGGGCACAGGGAGCAGCATGGGTGGCTGGAGCCATGCCAAGGCTGTCCCCAACAGGATTGTGCCAGTCCAGGGACATGCCAGAATGATGTGTGGTGTTGTCAAACTGTGCTCATCTGTGGATCTCTGAATGGGCAAGAGAAATAATTTAAAGAGATGATGACACATTTTTATTATTTCCATGAAATTATGTGGAATTATAGTTTAAAAAGAAGATAACAGGCTTCAAATGTGTATTTTAGAGCAAAACTAATGCTGTTCTTCCTTGACTCTGGAAGGTTGGCCAGTCAGGGGGTTATCTCCCACTATGCATGGAGTTTAGGACACCCGGAGTGAAATCCGGTCATTGGGGAGCGGCTGCTGTTCCCAGCTAGTGCAGGAAGCAGCATTGCTGGTTCTCAGCTGCCTGCATGGCAGCTGTGGATGGTGCTGGCTCGTCTGGCACAGCCTGTTTGGAGCCTGTGCTGCCGCGAGGAGCTGAGACAGGCACAAGCGCCCATGCAAGCACACAGGGTGCCAAGAGCAGACTCCTGGGGCCTGCTCCACCCAGAGCACGAGTACCTGCTTCTGAACAGGTTAATTGGGCTGGGATGTACAGGGTTGCATTACATCTCTAATGGAAGTGTTGATTCGAGGAGCCATGGCTCTGGTGAGTTTTGTACTGCTGTAATTATTTTTAAACTTTCTTTTTGGCACTGTTGATAACAGCTTGGCACCGTGCCTGTGTGACCTGATTAAACTTACAAATTGTCAGCCTTGATCTATAGGACGCAGGAAAGATTGCTGACTGAGCACCGCCTTGGAAATTCTCCATTTAAAACAAAAATTAGATTTAAAATCCCGTTCCCAACAATGCAGTGCAAGAGCAGTGGCGATTGGAAACGTGCACTCGGTATCATGGCATCGTGATAGCAACCAAATCCCTGGGCGAGGGGAAGTTTAATTCCTTCTTGTTTGTGCTTAGGCTGTGAGCAATGCTGTGGAGTGGGAGCTGCCCTACAGAGAGTGGGGCAGCCCTGAGCGGGGGCCACTGGAGCATCTGTATCCCCACTCTTAGCAGCCATTCCTGGAGCAATGCTCCCACCATTTCCCCTCTCTGATGTGAAATTTCAGCTCCACCTGTGTGAAGCCAGAGACCATAGATGCCTGTGGAAATGGCTGTGTCTGTGGGGTCTGTGCTGGTGGGCTGTTTTTCACCTGAAGTATCCCATAGTTGAAGAGCAAGTGGCAGGTTTTCCCCAGGCACTTTAAACCAATGCTTGGACCTTGTAAGAGGGATGTAATCCAGTGGTACAAGTCTCCATAAGAGTAATACAGTGCTTAGATCCATTTGAAAGGAAATGAGAAGCAAATCAATTATTTCCCAATAAATAATGCACTTACTTTTACCACATGGTCTTACATCAAAGTGATATAATGTATAGGATAATGCCAGCCTTGTGTGGCTGTAGCTGTTCTTGGAACACATCTGGAGGATGTGTGTCTCTGTACTCATGCAAATACTCCTTTAATATTTAAAATGAAGTGTTTAAAAATTGTGCAAGGTCCTTTATATGCCCCGTGATGATGTTCTTGCTCTGTATTAGAACCCAGAGGGTGCTGCTGCATAGCTGTCCCCAGCAGAGCACCTGTCTGGGCTGTGGTTCAGGGGACCTGCCCCACAGGAGGGTGCCTGTGGGGAGCAGGTCCAGTCCCTGTGGCCCCGCGGACAGGAGGGCTGTGCAGGAGGGCTCCTCGCAGGCGTGCAGCGAGTGGGCAGCGGCCAGGCAGATGTGAGAAATACTGACTCTGTTTTCTCTTGTTCTCTCTTTTCTGCCCAAGGTTTGAGCATCCGAGGAGCCCAGGAGGAAGACCCTCCCGATCCCCAGCTAATGAGACTAGACAATATGCTTCTGGCAGAAGGAGTCTCAGGTCCGGAGAAAGGTGGGGGATCGGCGGCAGCAGCTGCAGCCGCAGCAGCCTCTGGAGGGTCTTCAGATAACTCTATTGAACACTCAGATTACAGAGCCAAATTGACCCAGATCAGACAAATCTATCACACAGAGCTGGAGAAATATGAACAGGTCAGACATCAGCCTATCAGTTGTACATGTACCTGCCACTGCTCTCCTCTGCACCTCTGCTTGCCAGCGCCTACTGCTGCCCAGCTCCGGACCACAACCCCTCCTTCCCTTCCCTACCCCTCTCCCTGGCAAAGATCCATGGTGCTGCAGGAGTCTGCTGGGCTTCGAGGAACTGCTCGCTGGACCCAGGACGCATGTCTTGCATGCCTGAGTGTTTTCTGTTGTCTGTAACCACCTAAAATCAACACCTGAGCCCATGTTCCTCCCCTTTGAGCCATCCTAGAGAGAGAGAGAGCAGAGCAGAGTTGTCTGCTGCTCAGTGCTGATTTCACACCCGTGATGACGTGTTACAAGGCTGGGTCTGGTGACTTGGAGGGTGCAGGCAGATGAGGGGTGTGCTGGCAAACTTGGTCCATGAACTCTTGGCACAGGTGACGGGAGGCTCTGATGCAAGGCTTGGCCAAAATGGGTTGCCATAGCAGGTGGCAAGGGAGCAGGAAGTGAAGTGCCAGCACAGCACCTAGCCCAGGCTTCAGGAGCATCCACTATGGATAGGAGGGTATGGAAATCTGAGTTCAGGTGGACACTAGCACTTAGTGTCTGGAGTGATAAGTGTGCTGAAGAGATCCATGGATTTACATTCACTGTGGGGGCCTGGTGACCCAATATATTTGCTACACTAGTGGCACCAGAAGCTTTTGCCACATACTGCTGGGTGCTGCTGGGTGCAGTTGGCTTCCTGCCCATGGGGTGAGGGGCTGCACTGCCTTGATTTCCCTGCAATCCATGGAGAGACCTCCTTTGTTTCCTGGTTTTGTAATGATCAATGGCATCAAAAGAGATGGAGGAGGGAATAATGGCACAAGACCCCTGGCCCTTGCAAACCTCAAACAACGTCTTCATTTTCCCTTCCCAGAGGTGTCCTAATAAAGCCTGAAAACCCTGAGCCTAATCAGCTCAGTGAAGCTCATCAGCTGGTGGTTTTCTGAGCTGAGCTGGGGAAGTCCTGCCCTTGCCCCCAGCCTCTCATGAAAAAGCTTTGGGCTGTACAGCCCAGAGCCACAAAAGAGAAGTGGAGGCAGTGACCAAATCTCTTGAAAACTCAAGGACAAGGAGAGGAACACACTGTGCTCCCAGCTCCTTCCCCAGTTCCTGCTCCCTGTCCCAGCCTGTGTCCCCTGCCTGTCTTGCCAGCACAGAGCAGGGCCTGGGGGCCTTCATAAAGCTTTATTTTAAAGTTTCCCTTTCTGTGTGAAAGACCCTCTGAACAGTCTCTGTCTGCTTTGCTTTGCTTTTTTATGCCACCAACAAAGGCAAAGGTACCCACTGAGTTGTCAGTGGGTGGTGGGGAGTGCGTGTGGGTCACCAAGGGAGCATGGAGAAAGAGGGGGAGGATGGCACTCACCAGCACAGTCCACACAGCATCCCACAGCAGACACTGGTGAGAATATGGCTGGAGTGGTACACGGCTGGCATGAAGCCAGAGTGATTCAGGTGCTGGTGGCACAATGTGGCTCAGGTGCTGTTGGCATGGTGTGGCTCAGGTCCAGGGGCATCGTGTGGCTCAGATGCCAGTGGCTTGGTGGGGTTCAGGTGCCAGCGGCACTGCCTCATCTGTGCCACCTCTTTCACTGTGTTGTTCGAGTGATGAACCAACAGATGAGCAAATAAGTGATGGTGTCTTTGTTCAGATCTCCTTTTCTCCCTCAAACTAATCCCTCTTGTGCCCTCCAAGGACCCCAAACATCCTCACAGACCCTTGGGCTCTCCTTGCACTGCAGGGCTGTGGTGTGCAGCCTGTGGTGGAGATGGGGCTGGCTGTTGGATTAACGAGCATCAGCCAGCAGGAGTGTGCCTTGTAAGCGCAGGGACAGGGGGTGGAGATAGATCTGGGGCCAGAGCAACGGCAGGTTGGTGCTTGCAGCCGCTTCCTGGCAAGAGTCCTTTGACTCTAATAAGTTTAATGATGTGGGGGAAACGGGAGCATTTTTAGCCCTGTAGCTCCATTTACAAAGGTTTCGGCTGAAATGTCACAGCCATCCGTCCACACCACAGGAAACTTTGGAGGATGCTCAAGTGCTGCTAGGAGAATGAGAGAGAGGTGGAGCTGATCTGAAACATGTATGCTTCCCTGTGGATCTTGACACCCAGCAACGTCTGCTCTACAGAAACAGGATAATTTCCCCAGCCTTGCAGCAAACTGTGTCCTGACAGTTAGTCTCAATGCAGTGCTCGTCTCTGCAGCCGAGAGCAGCCAGGACTTTGTGTCTCTGCAGGTTCCTGAGAGACGGCTGCTCTCCTGCAGCTGTGGAGCAGCTTGAGCAGTTCATACCCACGCAGGGCACTTGCCTGTGCCAGGGAGTAGCTCATTCCCATGCAGGGCACCTGCCTGTGCCAGAGAGCCGCTCAGCACCACGCAGGGCACCTGCCCACCTCTATCCTGCCATCTCTCTCCCCGCACAGGAGCTCCTGTGGTCCCACTGCAGCTGGCAGCAGGAACCAGAGTGGTTTCCTGGAGACACTTTGCAGGCAGAGTTTGATCCTGATATTTGTTGCCAGTTCGGGGAATGCACTGGGGAAAAAGGAAAAAAATAAAAGGAAGGAAGAGAAGTGGAAAGTGTGTCACGCCATCACACAGCGCTCCCCTCGCCTGCGCCGGGAGAAATGGCCGTACACAGGCAGCTCCTTCCATAATTTACAGCTCCTATAATAGAGATGACATATTGAAAGCTATCTTCTATAATTACACTGAAATACATTTTTTGCTGTAGGCGAAAGTACTGTAAGGGTCCCAGGCCTCCTGGAGCAGCTGGGAACCTGCTTCCTGAGTTCACGGATGTCTTCTGAATTCACCCCAAACGGGGCTGAAATGTGGCCGCTCAGAAGCTGCCACCAGCCCCACAGAATGCTGGCTGGCACCGTGCCCCTGAAGACTGTTTTGGGCCATTTCCTCTTTCTCTTGCACTTGTCTGAGGAGTCTTGATGAAGCATTAAGGCTAGCAGGAGCATCCCTGCTTCTACAAGGTTTCTGAGCAGGGTAACAAGGCCATCACTTATAACCTGACATTATTAATAATGTCTTGGACACCAAGCAGAGGCCTGAAAAATAGTACTGAAAAAGGGATCAAGTAGCTCGGATGCTATAAATAAACAAGAGAAAACAAGACAAAGCATCAGAGCCTTCTGAGTTTACTTCCACTCTGCTGCACTGAGGTAGCTCTGCAGATGGGAGGTGCTGGTGAAGATAAATGAAAAGCAGGCTCTCTAAGTAGCTATAACCAAACAAAGTCTCAGCAAGCAGTTCAAGTCAATTCAGGGAACAGTTTTGCTTCTCAAATGCAAGAAACTCTAGCTTTGAAGCATCCCAAATTTTGATACTGTATTGGTGGAGAAATCATTTCTCATAGAAAAGACAGATCTGACAATATTTTTAATGCAACAGTTACCATTTTTATTGTACTTTAAAACTGAATTTCCCAGACCTGCAAACAAGTGGGCAAGTGGCAAACTGTAGGTTTCAGCCGTTCCTTCTTTGGGACAGTCAGAGCTGCTCACGAGTCTCAGGGAGAGAGCTGCTGCATTTTGGTGTCTATGTGACCTTACTTTTGTGCATCATTTGCCAGGGGAGCCAAAGCTGGGTCTTTTACCACCAGTTGGATGGCTGAACCCAAGCTTTTCATGCTAAGTTTGTCCAGGAAGTTGAGCAGATGTCACAGAGGAGGGATGCAGCTCCAGTGCAGTGAAGCCAGCAGGAGCAGGCACTAGTGCCTGTCTGCCTGCCCCACTCCTGCTGGGGACTGCTGCACTTCCCTGGGGGCTTGGTGAATTACTGTGTCAGGTCTGCCTTTACACAGGGCAAAGCTTTGGGATGGAAGCAGGAGAAACAGGTCATCAGGACAAGTCCTGTGCTGTCTGGGCGAGAGGATAGTGGCCAGGGTTGCTGAGGACAGCATCCTTATTACTTCACCATGGCAAGAGGGGACAGCAGCTGGTCTGCTCCATGAGTTTTGCTGCCTGAAATGTCAAAACAGGAAGAAAGAAAATATGCAAATGGAAAGTGAGGATGAGATGCATTGAACTCCTTCACCTGGAGCTCAGAAAGTCTTGAGAAGGGCAGGGAGCTGGAGGCAGGAGGAGCTGTCGTGTCTGAGCTGGCGTGAAGTGGTGGTGAGCTGATGTAACCTCAGCCAGCAACGGTCGTCTGCACCAAGGCTCACCGAGCCTCACCAGAGTGCTGCCTCCAAATGGGTGCTGCAAGGATGTAAATTAGCCTGTAATTTACTTTCAGTAGTGTAAAGGAAAAAAAAAATCACTTTGCCTGAAGTGTATGCATCTTTCTTAAGGGTGTACCCAGATTTTAATTATCTAAATGTAAATACTTAACGAATTTTACTTAGAGTAATGAGCTAAAGTGCACACTACATAAATGAGATGTTCTAATTAATCATGTATGAACTACTGGTTTAAAGAAAAGCTATGTGAATTCTGTGAATGTTGGGCTATTGCCAAATTGCTAATCAGCATTTGCATTCATAGATGGCTTCACTTAATAAGTTGTGAGACGTTCAGTGAATGTTATAGGAAATGATGAGTTTTTAGATGCATAAACTTTTCACTTTTAACTCCTTCCTTCACACAATCCATTGAAATGCAGGAGAATCCCTGAAAAATGTAGTTGTTGGACAAATAGCGTAGATAGTTTTCACCCTGGCTATAGAGGAGAAAGGGGAGCTAGAGTCAAACAGATGTGTAATGTACGGTGGCTGGACAAGATACTTGCAATGTTTCCTCTGTGTGATTTATTGGCGGCTGAGCATTGTGCTTGTTTCTGTTGCATTAGATGCACAAGAGCAAAGTCCTATGGTCTTACTTGGCTGTGCTCACAGCCTGGTGGTGGTTATGATGGCCAGCCCCTGTGTAGCTGACATGCAGGCCTCCTGTGAGCACATCAGCCTTGTGTACATCTACCTTGTCTGATCCGGGTTTGAGATGCAGAGAGCAGTTCACCTTGTGCTGCCCATGGACCCTGTGGAGGCCAGCACAATGCCCAGCCCCCTCTCCTCTTCCCAGGGCTCCACTGGGACAGGGGGAACTTAGTGCCCAAATTGTGCTCCAGTATCAGGCTGCTCCCCAGTAAGGGATTAGCCCTATGGCCACCACACAGCTCTGTCTAGCAGACTGCAGTCCTGGTGTTTGTTTTTGAAAGAGAGAAGGCAGATATAAATCAGCAGTTTGTGGCAGCTTCCAGACAGCACAGGAGGAGCCAGGATGCCAGCATGACAGCCTGGTCCTGCTGAGGCCTGGATCAGGTGGTGTCTGTTGGTGATGCAGCCTGGAGAAGTTTATGTCATCATGTCTGTTCACCTGCATAGTCTGGGACTGATAATTGATGGCTCCTCATCCTTTCCCTTCTTCAGTACTTTGGGCCAGGCTTGGGCATGGCTTTGCTGAAGCCCGCCTTCTAAAGGGACACATGCGGTGCCTTGCAAAATTCTAGAGCTCCTCCCCTGCTGCAGGGTGTTAGCCCTGTCTGCTGGCTGCCTGAGGCTCAGCGGGCTGCAGGACAGGCAGCCCTTCCCAGGGTTAGCTCACCTGGCTTCTGAATGTGTGCTGGGCCCTGCTTACGTCCTTCTCCTGCCCACAGCCATTGCACCCACCAGTCCTGACCTCTGTCCACTGTGGTCTGGCTGGGGACGTGGGGATCTTGGAAGGAGCTGTTCAGCAGTTGGTCAGCTCTGCTGGCTGCCCCAGCATGGTCCCAAGTCTCACGGTCAGGGTGTGTGTGATCTGTTCCTGCAGTTGCATGTGTGTGGAGGGGATGGGGAGAGGGCTGCACAAGGTCCCCCAGCCCCTCACCCTGACACTGCTTTCCCCCTCAAGAGCCAGACCTGAGCTTGTGTCCTTGTGTGACAGCACAAAACAATTTCTAAGCCTCTCCTTCCTTCACAGGCATGTAATGAGTTTACCACACATGTGATGAACCTTCTCAGAGAACAGAGCCGGACACGTCCCATCTCTCCCAAGGAGATTGAAAGGATGGTGGGCATCATTCATCGAAAATTCAGCTCCATCCAGATGCAACTTAAACAAAGTACTTGTGAAGCAGTAATGATTTTAAGATCAAGGTTCCTTGATGCCAGGTAAGGCAGAGGCGAGTGTCTCCAGCTCTTTCTGGTGGGAAGGGACAATTGCTGGGTAGACCAGGGACTTGTGTCCCCAAGTGGGTAAGGGCTGCTTTGCCCCAGCAAAAGTTCCCAGCCCTTGTTCTTTACCCAGCAGCTGTTGTGAAAGGGAGGGTGCCTGCACAGAGCTTTCATCCACAGCAATGTCTCTTCTATGTATTTTAGTGCAAGGGCCAGGCTTGTTTACCTGATGCTTGCTTGTTTACCCTGCTCCTATGTGAGTTACACAGGATCTGCACAAAGGGCTGGTTTGTCACCACAGCAGTTGTTTAAATGGCTGCCAGTACTGATGTCTTGCAGCATAAGGCCAGCCTTGCAAAACACTGACCCTGTAATGGAAGAGCTAAGTTCTCTGGGAGGCACTTGCCCGTGGGCTGCGGCTGATGCTGGGTTAGCAGCTGCATGTGCCCGAGGTAAGGAGGGCACCGACGCTTCTGAAAGCCAGATCCGCTGGCTCGCCTCCCAACAAGCTGTCGCCTGACTGGGGCACAGAAGAAGACAGCACCTTCCAAACTGCTCACAGCAAGCACATGTCCCTCAGACACCTGTGTCACTGCTGGAGCTCACAGCCCACCCCCACAGCCTGCAGCCTCCAAAGTGGGCTGGCTGTCCTGCCCTAGGGAGGGATCGTCCCCTGTACTCTGTACTGGCAAGGCCACACCTTGAATACTGGGTTTGGCTTTGGGCCTCTCGCTATAAGAAGGATGTTGAGGTGCTGGAGCATATCCAGGGAAGGGCAACAACACTGGTGAAGGGTCTGGAGCACAAGTCCTGTGAGAAGTGACTGAGGGAACTGGGGTTGTGCAGCCTGGAAAAAGGAGGCTGAGGGGAGACCTTCTCACTCTCTACAACTCCCTGAAAGGAGGTTGGAGACAGATAGGGTCCAGTCTGTTCTCCCAAGTAACAAGCAATAGGACAAGAGGAAATAGTCTCAAGTTGCTCCAGAGGAGGTTCAGGTTGGACATTAGGGAAAATTTCTTCGCTGAAAGGGTTGTCAAGCGCTGGAACAGGCTGCCCAGGGAAGTGGTAGAGTCACCATCCCTGAAGGGGTTTAAAAGCCATGTGGATATGGTGCTGAGGGATGTGGTTAAGTGGTGACTTGCTGGGTTAATGGTTGGACTTGATGATCTTAACAATCTCTTCCAGCCAAAATGATTCCGTGGAGCAGACAGGCAGGGATTCAGAAGGGTTTTTAGACACAGGCAGCTTTGTGTCTAAGTCCTGACGAGGTGGGACATGGATCCCCGGCCCTTTCACAGGGCTCCTCTTGGTGAGTAGGGCCATGGCAGCTGCCAGTGCCTGGCCGAGACAGGAGGAGCAGCCGGCACCAGGCAGAGCCTCCCTGCAGCAGCCAGCTCCTGCTTCACACCTGGAAGCTGTGAGGAGTGAAACAAGAGCAGAATCCTGTTATTAACAAGGAGGTCACTGGCAGGTGTGGAAATTAGGGTAATTACAGCCAGTCGGAGAAAATGTCTGCAGAGAGTGCCAGGAACTGCAAAGGTAGAGCTGCAGATGCATGTTTTAAAGTGATTTCTTTAAAAAGGAGGAAGGTAAATAAGGCAAAATGAGCGGAAGCACAGTAATGAGATAAACATAGCTCTAGGGAGAGAGCCTGCCTGCTCCAGGATACAGTGTAGTTAGCAGCATCGTGATACTGCTGGAAGAGAGCGCTGGGGATTGCGCTCGGCTGCCGGCTGGCCTCGGGCACAGGCAGTTTGATTGCAACCAGCCCTGAGGGGAAGGGAGCTCTGAAGGAAATGTTTAACCGGTGCTTTCGAGAGGATGTTCAGGAGAGAGGGAGAGCAGCCGATGTCAGGCAGGGGGAAGGCACCACAGATGTGTGCATGCTGTAATCAGTGTGGGAGAGCACAGCAACGGCCGGCTGCCTGCCCTGCCCTGCCGGAGGTGCTGTGGGGTTCCCTGGCTGGCATTGCCTCATGGCTGGGCTGGCTGGAGAACATGCTGGCGGTGTGCTCTGGAAAGGCTTTGCTGTGAGGCCACACACCTCAGTACATATCCCAGGTGGTGTGTGAGAGCCTGGGCTCTTCTCTGCCCTCAGCAGGAGGGTGCACAGATGGGTCTCCCTCGCAAAGCCTGAAAGCTACTTGCTCATGAAAGCCAATTAGCTCAATGAGTGCTATGTAAGGACACGTCAGTGAGGCCATGCTGTCCTTTTCCACCGTGCTCACCCCAGACACCTGTGCAGAAGCCCCAGCTGACCTGTGCTAAAGGAGTGAGGTTCATTAGGCTGCTGTCAGCATGGAGTGGTTTAACGGTTGGGAGATTCAGGCTGGGTTCTATACTCGGGTGAGAGGTGCTTCAGGCTTAGCACCCTGCCTTGCCTCTTGCTTCATCATGTTTTCTGCCACCACACACAGATGTGCACCCACGGGATGGAATCCTGGGTGGAGGTGGATGGCATGAAGCCAGAAGCAGAGTCTGGACTCTTGCAGGGTGGATGTAGGAATGTGAGCACTGGAGCCCACAGCCCTCTCATCATGCTGTTTAGGGCAGAGCTGAGCCCCATGGGAGGTATCAGGGTACTGAACAGTGCTGTTGTGTTGCTGTGTGCTGCAGCACAGGTGTGCAACAAGGGTCACTTGCAGCCCAGCTGACCCTGCTGGAGGCCTGTTTGCATCTGGAAGAACAGCTCTGATTTTCTTTACTTATTTCAGGCGGAAAAGACGTAACTTCAGTAAACAAGCCACAGAAATCTTGAATGAGTATTTTTACTCCCACCTCAGTAACCCCTACCCCAGTGAAGAAGCCAAAGAAGAGCTGGCAAAGAAATGCAGCATCACAGTATCACAGGTAAGCAACAGGTGGGAGTGAATCCTGGCCCCTGTCTCTCTGCTTCCTGGGCAGTGCCTTGACCACCTGGCTCCCCTTGTGAAGCTCCAGGCTCCAGCCCTCCAGGCTCTGTGGTGTGCTTCCAACGGAGGCGTGCAATGTGGAGCAGGTCCCTGCACAATGCACCTTTACAATCCCTTCAGATTTGTGTTGTTGACCATGATGAAGTTCAGCAGGGCTCCACAGGAAAGGCAGCATGCCTGTGAGGCTGGGGTTGTGCTGGGGTAAAAGGAGCATGCATGCAAAGATGAAGACAGAAATAAAAAGGGTGTAAGGCTGGCAGCTTTCTCTCTGTGCAGGCAGTGAGATTCCTTGCTGAGTCTTTCTGTCACAAATTTGTTACAGCTCACTGTTATTTTGGGGGAAGGCCAGTTTATTGACAAACATATAATCTATCTCTATAGATCAGAATTTCTTTGATTGCTGGAAGTTGTTTTTCTAAGGCAGTGAGAGATTCAGCCTCTCAACATACTGAATTGACATAAGAGGTTTCTCTGTAGCAAAAATGTATTAGGCAGATTTGCAGCTTTTATCACATACCAGATGTTGCTGTGGAGTTAATGCAAGGAAACGAGCATCTCCCTAATCAGAACAGCTCACTATTGGCTGCTTTCTGTACAGGCCATAGTACATTCCCAGCTCTGGACTGGTGTCTTTCAGCAATGTTCAGGCTGATGACACTGCTCCATCAAGCCTCATGTCCCCAGAGAGTTTAAGGAAGAAAACAACACTTTGTGTTTCTTGTGGCCTGTACATTTGATAGAACCCCCAAATTTCCCCACAGCCAGTCTGGCTCTTATATCTTGCAAAGGTTGTATTTGAGTGGCAGGGAAAGCTCACCAGCAGTTTCCAAGTTCTCCAGCCACCCCACTGCCCACTCTGAGGGCCAGTGTGCTCTCTCCTCGCAGCTCTGTCAGCTCCACTTATCAATATTTCATGTCTTTTAGAGGAACAATGCCTGCGGCAAATGTGTTAACTATTAATGATTGCAGGCTGCACTATTGGCATTGCTAGCGATGCAACCTTTAGCTTTATAATTAAGACCTGAGTTGAGATTTACTTTATAGGTCTCCCTTGAATGCATGAAAAATTCAGGCACTTTATTGAAGACTTCCAAATGAAAGGCTGCCCAGCTCCCCCAAACTTGGTGTTACTTAATTGACTTTGGATGCACCCTCAGCACAAACCTGGCAAAGGACACATGAGGCCAGCGGAGATGTGTGTGCCTTGCTCTCTCCTTGTTCACTCCTCAGCATGCAGCACTTACTGTGCTCTGAGCAGGGTGGGAAGCACCTGTGCCAGTGAAAGGCAAGGCATGGAGACTGGGACAGTTTCTCCCAGTCCATTTACAAGTAGTTGTGATGATGGGCAGGAGGTTTTTTTGGGGGAGAGTTCAGCACTGAATTCATTCCCTCTCAGTGCTTCTTCATTACTGTCAGCATCATGCAGGCAACTGCTGCCCCGGCAGCTACAGGGCAGCCATGGTAGCCGCTGGACAGCACTTCCACGCCCACAGGCAACTCTGTGGCTGCAGTGGATGCCTAGAACCAGCCAAGCAGCCTTAGAGCACATGACTGGCCAGGCACCTTGGTCTGCAGCCCTTCATCTTGCTGCTGGTTTCAGTCCTCTGGGTACAAGATGATTTATAGCAATTCCTTCTGTAAGTGATGTCCAGAAATCTTCCCATGTGAGCCATGGCAGTCTACTAAGTGGTTAGGAGAGGCAACGCCATCACCACTAACTTGGAGAAACCAGAAGTTCTTCAGCTCTGCTGACAAAATATAACTGGGAGAGAGTACATGACATCACAGACCTGCTGAAGAGATGCTTTTTGTCCACCCAGATTGTGCCTAGCAGTCAAGGAGGTAGTGATCCCGCAGAGTGGACAGAAAAAAAGCTAGATCCAAATAAGGCTGAAGTGACTGAATGAAATGAGATGGAACATTTGAGAAGCCATAACTGATTGTTTCTAGTGCTAATAGATCTGATTTCTTTCTTAATTGGTTGTTTGATAAGATTTAGTGTATATGTTGTAGAATGGAATAAAAGACAGGCAGATGTTCCAAAAACATAGAAGCAGCAATGAGCCTGTGACACGAATATAGGTTTGTCTCTTTAATATTTGATAGAAGCATGAATTAGTTGTTTCTTGAATCCATTAGGAAGCCTGAGTGAGCGATGGGAGTAGCTGCATTGTGTCCTCTGTAGCACTGCATGCACTGCCCTGAGCTTGGCAGGGTGACATGTTCCAGCCTGGAGTGAGGGCAGGGCTGACCACACAACCTGGGCACTGGCTGTCAGAGGTGCAGGTGTGAGGCCATGGCTAGGGATTCACTCTGGCAAGATACTATAAATGATGAGGAAAAGCTCTGGATGATGGGAAAGCCTGAAAACAGGGCAATGTATCATCTGATGGGAGAGGAGCATGTATGTGAGAGAGGGAGTGCCTGTGATCAGCTGGCTGCTTAAGTTCCTGATAGATCTGCTGTCACAGCTAGAAAATGTGAGTGCTATGGATATCCTTATCTTTGATTTTCAAAGGCACTTCCAAAGGCTGCATGGCTGGACTGCAGGGTTAGTTAGTATTTGCTTGGTCAAACTGGGTTGAAGTTGTCTTTCTTTGTACTGAAAAATGTATATATTTTTGAGGTCATTTAGCAGAAAAGTTCTGGGCAGGCACTGTAAAATAGCCAGTGCACACTGCTCTGGTGTCTGGCAGCAGAAGTCAAGAGGATGCAGTCCAGAAATCAGGGGTGAATTGAGCAGTCATTTAAAATACTGGCAGGAGTAGCATCACATGGGATAAGCGATGGCATCCAAGCAAATGACTGAGCTACACCTTGCACAGGGCTCTCATGAAAAATCTCTGAGACCACAAAGGTATTTCCAGCCTTGACCAGGAGTCCCTCAGACATCACTGTGCCTGGCACTGTGCCTTATTTGCCTCCAGTGCTACAAACATGCTGGAGGTGCAAAAGAGCTGGAAAATGGAAAAAAACAAAACCAAAAATAATGAATGGCTTTCCAAACTCCTGGAGGTTGTGGCTCATGTTCGATAAAGAGGCTTTGTCCTTTTTCTGGCTAAGCCAAGCTTCCTCCTTAGCCTCTCCTAACAATGATCCAAGGTGTTTCTTTCTTGTACTGTCAGTGCCTTGTAAATGCTGGGGGCAGATGTGTGGCAGACCATTTTCTCCCTCAAATACTTAATTAGTGAGTGTTTTGGGTGATCCTCCCCCCAGATTAAGCAGCTCACTGAAAATCTTGCTGCCATAGCACTTTACTGAGCTGCAAAGAAAATTGTCTCCCAGAATCATTTAGTTGCAGATGGGAGATAGATGGTTTCAGTTTTGATATTGGTGTTTAAAATAATATGTAGAGAAGGTTTTTCAAGAAAAGCATAAAGACAAAGTATTTATTAAGACGAACATCTTGCACAATTCCATTTTTAAGAGTATGGGAAAGGTAATTCTAGGGGAAAAAAATGTCCTTAACTGAGCATCGTCGGCTGTAATTTAGAGCTACCCGATCAGCACGTGTTCCAGGGAGATAAACTGTATCATCTGTTCTCCCCTTACCATGGCTGCGAGGCTGATGTTTTATACTTTTGCAGATGAGCCTCTTTCAGGGTGTCATGAACAACTATCAGTCTATCATATGGGCTATAGAGAGGGCAGAGTCATTGCTGAAAGCATGTCAGTGGATTACAGCAATAACATTTTTCACCGCTTCAAACAAAAGAAGGATGTGGTTGACAAGGAAATATATTTAAAATTCTTTTAAAGAAAGAATGCAGAAGCTGGTTTCCAACACCCCTCCTGCCCCTGCTTCATCTGAGTCCCTTTCTGTAAGCAGGCTGACAGGGAGATCTGTGGATATATAGGCTCTTGCCTTTGGACATCATATGGGAAGCAAGGGGGGGAAAAAAAGCCCCAAGCTTAATTAAATAGTTTCTAGAGGTAAAAAATTCTTCATTTAGGTCATGCACCACAATTGTGCCACACTGATTTTCAAAACTGTCTATTTTGTGCCATTGGGTTAGGTGTGGAACACCAACTCTGTGCTACAAATGCTTGGGAACACAATGGAAAATTTCCTGTGCTCCATAAACACGTAGTTCACTAATTTCAGCAGCGATGCTCTCATGTCAGCTGCGTCTCCTGCAGAACGAGCGCTGATTTATCCCATGACATCAGCCAGTGCGGAGACACGAGGCAGGCCTGCCCCATCCCAAATCCCACATTAGGCATCTTGATGGTTTAAGTAATAATTTATTGTCTTTTTATTTAACATTGCAATTACCATGATAAATAAGTGCAACAGTATTGTTTGAAATGTAATATACAATTAAGCCAAATTAATTAATTGGCCTTCAATGATTGGGGGAGAAAGATGTTCATTGGTTTTTTATGTGAAGAGATAGTTTGTTTTAATGAAAAATGTGTTGTGAAGCAGCTCACAGTGGAGGCAACTTTCATCTTTAGGATGATTGTGGGGCTAGCTGAGGAGCCAGGGCACTGCGTCTTGTGCCGGTGCTGACCTGGGGCAACCCAGCAGCGGTACCCTGGTGCCCCCGTTGAGGGTGCCAGTGCCACCAGTAAGGGCAGGGTGAGGTGTGCTCCAGGATGGGGCAAGGGAAGCTTCAGGCAGCCAGCACCTGGGAGAAACTCCATGGTGGTGAATCCAGCCTAAATCCTGCCTGGCACAGCTTCTACCCAAGCCATGCCCTGGTCCCATCCAACCACCCATGTTGGCCATGCACATCTGGCCAGAGCCCTTGTGTGCCCCTAGGCCATGGCACGCTCTGTGGCAGCCCCTCACTGATGTGTTCCAAGGGAAAGCAAAGTCCTTTGGCTGGGAGGTGAAAGGGCCCGTTAGCCCAGAAGGACACCGTGGTTCCTCAGGGCAGCTGTGCCAAGCCCTGCTGGCACACAGGGCACAGACTTTAATCTCAGAAATAGTTTCACATTTCTGGATATTCATTTAGATGTGGTATGCAGGTTAAACATAACGTACGATCACTGCTCCTCTCATTGCTTCCAATTAAACCTTGCTTGTTAGTTTAACCTCTAGGTAATCCCATCAAACAATTGATGTCAAGGAAACACTGCCCACAGTGGCTCTGGATGAGTGGCCATTAATTTTAATTGCCTTGATATTAAAGATTAAGAAGTATTGGGACTAGCAGAATGGAAACGATCTGATGTCAAGCAAATCCACTCATTGAGGCTTCCCCAGGCTGCTGGTGATATTAAAATTTTACTGTGAGAATTAAATAAACCTTTATTAGTGATGGCTGTTGTTTGATTGGTCCAGGGGCGTACATAAACAGAGGGGTCTCGTACACATCCGTGGACAATACAGTTGATGTACAGAGATTCCTCAATTATGAAACTGTTAATAAAGCATAATCTGATTGTCCACAATAATTATTTGCTAGGTTTCATTAATGTATTATTGCTTCTCTGACTGACAAGGTAATATTAAGTGCAATATATAGAATACGATAGAGTATTATCTAGGGAACAGAATGTATAAGGTACCTTTCGTATTCCTGTTCAAAGCTGGAGGCTTTTCATTAATTGTGTTTAAACAAAAGCTATAGCTACATAAAATAGAGCAGGATTCGTCTCCTTCCTGCAGCAGGGTGCTTTTCTGGGTGCTGTGGTGTGTGCGCCTTACTGGGCGCTGTGATGGAGCACAATGGGGTGAGAGGTGCTGCAGAGCTGCTGTGGCTCATGGTGGGTGCAGCCATGGGGTGAGGGGCTCTGAGGAGCACAGGACCCCAGCTCCTGTCTCTCCCTGTGCCAGGTCCCTTGTTGCAGGGATGGCTGATAACCATTTGTGTTATTACTCGTCCTCTCCCTTTTACCTTTGTGGTGTTGCAGACACTCTCTAGTCTCAGCAGCAGTGGCCATTGTCCATGTTACAAGCTGGGTTTTTTATTTAGGAACTCTGTTGTGGCAGCTGAAGTTAAACAAAGCCATGGAGAAAGATTGTATGAACTTTTTCAAGCAGCTCCAGCCGTGACCTCTGCATGGGTTAATAGTCAGTGCCCCATGAGCCATCTTGGCTTCAGTACAGTATCTTCAAAGGGAGATGACAAAGTGACTTTTCAGCCTTTATTGATTTATATGATTCTTTTCATTTTCAGCCGACCAAACACGATGCTATGAGTGGGCTGCCAAGGTTGTTCCAGCCCAAAAATAAAGAACAATTGCTCTCACTGCCCGCTCACCTTCACTCAACCAGACCTTGGTCCCCTTCAGCAGATTTCGGGGTCTTGCACTGATTTTGTTGACAAATGGCTCATAGAAGCAGGAGACAATGGTATACTACATGCTACAGAAAGTTCCAGGATATGCTGTCACCAGAGCTGCCCCTCGTGCATCAGTTTGCCAACAGAGAAGCAGAGTCAGATCATGCTCCTTCATATCCATAGTAATGTTTAACTGCTGCTTGGTTACTTTGTTAACTGGAGCGCATGGCAGATACAGGCTGGGGGCTGGGGCCCTCCCATTTGCTGAACCAAACACCACGTCTTGAAGGGATCATGCTGTGCCAGGTCAAGCGCTTTGTGTCCTTCACCCTTCCCACCTCTCTCCTCTGCAGGTGTCCAACTGGTTTGGAAATAAGAGAATCAGGTACAAGAAGAACATTGGGAAGTTCCAGGAAGAAGCCAATCTCTACGCGGCAAAGACGGCTGTGACTGCAGCGCACGCCGTGGCCGCGGCCGTCCAGAACAACCAGACAAACTCCCCCACCACACCAAACTCTGGTACGTACCCAGCTCGGGTGATAAAGCATCCTGTAGGGCAGTCCATACGGGATGGTCCTCAAGGGCTCCCTAGTGAATTTGGTTGGGCTGAAAAGGCTGCAGCAGCTCCCTAGCAGATGTACTCATGGCACAGGGGAGTGGTACGAAGCCCATGGACCTCCAGGCTAGACCACTGCAAGTTCTGAGTGCTCTCATAGGTGGTCCCAGTGGCTTCAGTGGCTCCTGCAGCCTTACAGGGTAACAGAGTGGGGCCCATGTTATTCCAGTATGGTGACATCTGCCTGGCTCAGGCTTCTGGCAGTTTTTTTCTTTCTGTAGGTATTTTAAGCTTTTACTCCTTTAATGAAAATAACATAAAATGAGGCAGGCTCCAAGTCTGCTTTTGAAGAACTGTTGAATTTATTGTCAAGATAAGAACAAAACAGAGGAATATTTTAACATGGGCTAATTAGAATTTAAACTCTCGAGTGCTTGAAATAGAGCTGATACTATAAATAGAAATCTAAGGATGCCACTTTTATTTTGGAGTTTCTCTACCACATGTTCTTCTGCAGCATTAAAAAATTGTCTCACTGGTGTGTTGTTGACATTTTGCAAATCTAAGCATTAAATTAGCAGGGGAGCTCATCAAGAAGCAGTTGCTTTTTTGGGCTCTAGAGGCAAAGGTTTCCATGAAGCACAGATGTGTTTGGCGCTATTTACAGTCAAGTTTGCTGTGACTTAGTTGTAGACAACTTTTAAAGTGTATAAAGGTCTATGGAGAAAAAAATCCCACAACTTTAATGAAAAGAAAGTAAGAAAAAGGTTCCTCCTCTGACGGTAATAAATTGGCTAATTAGGAATGACCAGCCATTTCCTTTTGAAGGAGACATTAAGCACAGATCAAAATGAGTTTTTCTCTGAGTGTTTGGTGATAGCATCTCACGATGAAGCGAGCTGCCAGAGGAAAGCTCTCAACATGAAAACCTGTTGTTGTACAGGCTGCTCTTCCAGAGGGAAGAGCTGACCTGGGTCACACAGGCCTTCCAGGCTTTCCCAGCTTGGCAGTGCCGGGCGGCAGCTGGTGCAGTGGTGAGAGCTGGCAGCAGGTCCCGCCGGGACGTGCCGAGCCGAACCGGTGGGCGGGGGGCCTGAGCTCACCTGCGCTGGGGCCAGTGTCTGCTGTGCACTGCTTTTCCTTCTCCTCTCCTGTCTTCTTCTCTTTCCCCTGCCCTCAGGTCTCGGGGGTTATATATTTGCAGCTCTCTGTTATTCAGCTACCTAACTCTTTCCTTTCCAGGTTCTTCTGGTTCTTTTAACCTCCCAAATTCTGGGGACATGTTCATGAACATGCAGAGTCTGAATGGGGATTCTTACCAGGGGTCCCAAGTCGGAGCCAATGTGCAGTCACAGGTAGGAGAAATGCCCCAAAGTAGGGCCTTTCTAGCAGGGTAGGGTTTGGGCTCAAAATTCCACCTTACTCTGGCTCTATTGAATGGTCTGTGCCTCGCTGCAGAGTGGAGGCTGCATATTTCTGAATGTGACCTATTCTTACCCCAGCATTGAATTTCACAAATATAGAGGAAAGAGTGATTTTTTTCTGATTGAAATTTTAAGCTTTGTGAATGCATTCGGCTCTGGCTTGAGCTCATGGAATGGGATTGGGTGCGTCTGACTTCCATGGACACTCTAACTCCAGTAAATTTTCTTTCTTTTCTCCTTTTTTTTCCCTTTCTTTATTTTTTTTTTAATTAAAAAAAAACCAAAACCAACAAAACACCACAAACCCATCTTTCATTTATTGGCTAAACTTTTATTTATTCATTTATTTAAACATCAGAACACATCTAACTGAGCTATTAAAACACAAGTCATTCTTAGCCACTTTTCCAATCCTTTCAGATAGGGTTAACTCCATGTTTATATGCAGTGTATATGCCATAATCTCTTCCCATACATGCAAGCACATACAGAGGTATAAATATGCACAGCACTTTGCTGCAGACACTTAAGAAGGACCTACAGGATGCACTGCTGTGAGGAAGTTGTTTGGCTGGTGTGAGAAGCAAAGATGTATGGTTTTAAACGTGCAAGGATTTGTTGAAATTCTGCCAGTCATTCCTGATTGATAAATTTGCCTTTCATAGAAGATGCTAAACCCTTTTGGCTCACATAATTCAAAATGTTGCCTATTGTAAGTGATGATGTTTTAATAGATTTGGAATGATGAATTTTGTTTCCCCTTACTTTAAGGTGGATACCCTGCGTCATGTTATCAATCAGACGGGAGGATACAGTGATGGCTTGGGAGGAAATTCACTGTACAGTCCACATAATTTAAATGTGAGTACCCAGGGGAACAGTAGTTTGGAGAGCCATAAGCACGGTGTCAGGTAAATGCAGTCATTAATACATGTATTAATTACTCTTACAATAGCATTTTTTTAATATCTCATACATGGGGATGAACTGCAGAATAGCCCTTGGTAGAGCTGTGAGTCTCGATAGCGTAAGAGAGAAATTCTTAGAGCTGGGGCTGCAAGCAATTCCTATTTTTGTATTTTTCAGCCTTATGAGTTAAAAAGTAATAGCCTTGGAGAGAAGGCTCTTGTTCTTCGCACAGAGATGGTCAGATAACTCTGTACTGTGTTCGTTATTGCCTGCAATCAGACACAGGACTGTGCTTTTGATATACTTTGAGCCATTTCAAGGGTGCACATTTTTCCTGTGTTTGAGAAGTACTTTTGGCCTTGTTACTCCAAATGGGAGGGAGTAGTAAGTCTGGCAAACAGATGCTAGTAAATTGAGGGATTATAGGCTTGATGGTGATAGGTGCTAAATGTCCTACCTCTCGCTGTAAGCGATGGGATCTGACAGTGCTCAGACCCTTGCAGGCTGGACCCCGGAGCCTGCACACGAGGCACCAGGATAAATAAATGCCAAGATCTATTCTTCTGTCGGTGTGAAAGCCTGGGATGAAATACCACCCACAGCAGCAGCCTCTGTGGCGAGGGCTCCACAGCAGATCCTTTCATCCTTCATTTCCAGCTTGCTTCTCTCATTTACAACTTCAACAATTAATGCTTTAGTGGTTTTTTTTTCATGTTTCATATTTGCTTGAGAGGTGACTTGCATTTGTTTTCCTTCATATTCATGGAATTTAAAATCACTGTAGAGAATTCCCTGTCTAGTGACCATCTCCCCCACCCTGGGGGCAAGCCCCGTGTCTCACAACCCACTGTGGATAAGGGTGTGGGTGCTGAGCAGCATTGGGAACCTGCAAAGAGGATGGCTGCAGGAAAATGCGGAGACCCAGTGTCAGATACTGCAGCCAGAGGGAATAGGAGGTTTTCCCCCCTTTTTGGATTTCCACTTGCCATGAGAGTAAATATTAATAATTTAAAATGTGATTGAAGATGTTCAATTGTAAAGGGAAAAAAGTACCATTAAATACTCAAATCTTTTACATTTGAAATGTCAAATCTTTCTTTTTGGGTTTATAAATAACTCATAATAACCCACAACAAACCATATAAAAAGCCTTTTAGTTGCATTTCTCCTTTTTCATTTAAGTGTTTTGAAATGCTTCAGAGAATTTGCGATATCCTTATCAACATGATAAAATATGAAACTGTGATTGCCTGCAGCATTTTACAGACATGAATTCCATCTTCACTGATGAGGCCTGATAAGGCGCTGTTGTATAATACAGTGCATAATCTCAAACCACCAGAGTAAGGATTAATTTATTTGAAAAAAAGAATGCTTGCTGACAACCTCTCCTCCAGCTGCCAAGCTGAGTAAAAATATTGTACATTTGTTGTTTATAAATTTGGATAAAAGAGGAATGATGTTTACTTCAGATGGAATATCTTTAGACTCATATCTGCACAAGAGTTTTTCTTCCTCTAAGTAGATTCTCCTATCTTTGAAAAATAAAAAAGGCAGCAGAACCTCTGCCTTTGGAGCAGGGTTTTGTACGTTTTCAGGCTGTGTCTGATCAGTTCGGTGTTTTAAAGCAGGGGGTGTGGTTTGAGGCGACTGCAGGTTGGGCGTTGCTGTTAATTTGACTTAGGAGAAGCCAACACCAAACCTTTTGAATTTGTCAGCATAAGCGCTCCTCTGTTTGCTGTTTTTCATCTGCAAAGGAGATAATTACCAAGGCTTCTTTCTTGTCCTCTTGGAGCCATAAAGCATTTCCTTTCCTCGTGATAGATGAACCATTTTTTTTTTAATGTAAAACCTCGCCGGGCTGGGTGCGGGGGTTTGAGGGGCAATGGCCAGGCAGGCCCCACACGATGCCATTGCACCTCCTACCCCTTCCTCCTAGGACAGGGCAGTGCTTCCACGGCCCAGAGTGCCACGGATCGTTTTGGTAATGAAGCACGTCATAAGCACATTAGCATAGGCTAACCTTTCCCTGCCGGGAAGCGTCCCTGCCAAGGCCGGGGGCGCCGGGAGCGCGGGGCCGGGCGGCTCTGGCGGGCTCCGAGGAGAGGCCTCCCCGTCACTTCCACTCAGCGTCCCCCAACTCACGAGCCCCGCGCCTCCCTCTTCTTGACTGACATAAAAATATGTAGCGACAAGCTGCCTGCCACAGCAGAAATTTGATCAGACATTGATTTCAGCAATTGCCTCGATCGGCCGAGACATAAGGCAAATTTGTTCCTGAGCACTGCTCTGGCTGAGGCAGGTCTGACGCGGCGAGGGCCGGCGGCGTGCGGAGCCATGGAGCCGCGGCCGAAATAGGGGCTGCGTTTAGAGATAATTGGAAAGCTGATCCCAGCAGCCCCTTTCCGCCTGGCAGCCCCACGTTTGCGTGCTGGCAGATCGTGTGTGCAGGGACCCGGGCTGGCCGGGTGCAGCAGCTCTGCAGAAGGCTGGAGAGAGGTGATTCCAAACTTTGGGAGATGAGGGGGTTAAACACGGATCACCTCAGACTCGTCTTCTCAGGGGAGAAAGCTGACGTGTCGGCTAAAGGGATGTTCTTCATTAAAGCGCGGATGGTCGCTGCAGAAACCCCAGAGTCCTAGTTGCAGACAACACCTGGCTGAGCAGCTTCTGCTCTCCAAGTCGCCTTTCCGCTGGAGGCTCGGTGTTACCGCAGCGCCTGCTTCCAGCATCGCTTGCCTAACGCCCACTGCTGTTTCCTTTCCCGAATCCTGCAGCCAGAGGGAGTGTAGGAGAATCTCCTTCCCGGAGCATCTTCTCCCAAACCCCGGGCATGCCAGGCTGCACCTTTCAGTGTATGGTATAATTAATATGCATAATTGTATCAATTGAACTGTTTTTCCCTTTTCAGGCTAATGGAGGCTGGCAGGACGCAACTACTCCATCTTCTGTGACTTCCCCTACAGAAGGGCCGGGAAGTGTGCACTCTGATACCTCTAACTAATCTCCTAGCAACACTTTTTCCCTGAGCTGAGATGCCTTGATTAGCGCATTCAGAGTCACAGGAGAAAAAGGAAAGAGTTTTTTGTAGCCAACCACCTACAGCTTTACTGTAAAACCTTGTCTTATTAGAAAACTTGGTAAATCTGTTTTTTAAAGGTATCATAAGCATTTGTATTTATACTTCAACCACACAATGTTAAAAAGCACTTTATCCAATTAGGCCAAGATTTAGCATTGTTTATAGCCCTGTAACTATTTTATCATAATTTATTATCAGCAGTTTTAACAATGTTGGTCTAACAGTTGCCAATTACTTGGCCTTAAGGGTAAAAGTACAGGACAAGCTTAACCTCAGTAGCAAGAGCAGACACAAAGAAACACCTCACCTAAAATTTAACTTTGTGCATATTTCCATGGAGAGTCGAATCGCAGACTTTGATTGTGTTTAATCTTTTCATATCTCTTATAGAGTTGGAATAAAAAGAGCTGTTCGGTTATTTCGGTTAACAATGGTTGTGTTTAAGAATCCTTATTCGTCACATTTTTGTTGTGATCTATTGTCTTACAAATTAGATTGGAAACCAGGAGGATCTTTTCTTGCTAAAACTGCCCGGACCCCAAGTCGAGTCTCCTCTCTGTATTTCGACACCGGACTAGGTTGTTCTTAGGAGATGAAGACACTTGCTGCTGATCTCTGTGAAAGCCAGACCTGGGGTTTTACAGTACGAGCTAGGTGCTGCACACGCCTGCCAGGATTTGTTACCTCCTCTTGGCAGCGAACCACAAACAAACAAAGGAAAAAAGCAAAGGAAAAAAGCACCATCATATGGAGTGTTGTACATAGTGTAGCAAAAGAGTATTTATACATCTCACCAATCAAACACAGCTTTATTACCTCATGCGAACTCATACAAACCAATAGACTTTCAACATGTTCTGTAGCTTAGAGTGCTCACTTACTACCTCTGAACGATACTCACGCTGTAGTTTGTCTCTTTCTTATCTTTTTGCATCTTGTAATTAACTCTTTGTTTCCCCATGAAATGTAATGTACATTGTAATCTTTTAAAAGAATCAGGGTTGCGTTGGCAACTTTTAAAGAAGCAGAAGTGGAAACATGGGGGTCTTAGGTTTAACACAAAACAGTGAAACTGTTGTAAATACTGAGAAACATTTTGAATGTTCTTCATCTTGTTACTAATCCACGCAAAAACCAACAACTAATTGTAATGCATACAGACTTCAGTATTCAGTACTGTATATTCCCCCCTGTGTAACAGGGGGCCCTTTCTTTCTCTCTTTTGTATTGTATGCGATTCTGAAACTGATTGAGTCATGAAAATAATTTGTGGCAGTGATTCTAATGTATTAAACCGTTTCGTGTTACTTTCTAACTGGATTACACCCTGGATTGAAAAGTCTTCCTCGTGGTAGTTATATGTAGTTTCAAACATGAATAAACTTTTTGCTTTCATGATCAAATGTTGATGTAATTTCTTCCTGCTCAGTCGAAGTCAGACCTAGGAGATGAGTAGGCTACCAGGAGTGCAAGCTGTCACAAAGCAGGAGCTGAGCATTTCTTTAAATACCAGTAGGTCGTTGTGCCCTCTTGCCTGGAGGAGACTGGAAATCCTGGAGAGGTGCATCCTGGCAGGAGCAGAAACAGGAGCAGGAGCAGGAGCAGCATTGCTGCCAGTCCCTGTCTCCACTTCCACCCCACTCTGCTTGGGAGCAAAAATTGAAGTGGAGGTGAAGGAAGGGGTCAGTCCTTTAGATGAGTTTAAAAACCATTATCATACTCACTCTTGATTACCATCTTTATTTAACATTAACTTTGGAACGACAGCCTAGGCTAGCAAGTATAATGTGATTATAAAAATATTTTTCTTTATTAAAAAAACTTTTTTGGAAGGACATATATATATAAATGCTAATTTTACATCTTTTTAATGAAGTAAAGGTCAATAACAGGTAATAGCCTATTTACCATATCTCAAGGAAATTGACTCACAGGAAATCAAATTAACGTTAATCACTTGCAGCAAATGGTCTTTGATAAATACAACTACTTACTACTTGGGTTAGTGTAGCTAGGCAGGAGAGGGGCTAGTGCTCACTTCTACCAGCCCGTGCCAGGCTGGAGCCACAGAGGAGCTGCCTGCCCATCATGTTTCCTTTCCAGTCAGCTGTTCCAGCCTTTAGGTGTTGTTTTGGTGGCTAAGCAATTACCTGCATGATTCAGTGAGCTCGTGGGTCAACTTTTCTTATCAACAACTTCTTGTTTCAGGTGATTTTGTAAAATACCTTTGTTCACCTGCTCTCAGCTGCAGGACCATTGCCATACTCTTCTCCCTCTACATCCCACACGCCCTCATGCACCAGTTACTGCTTCTGCTTCTATTGATGGAGTGGACACAACTTCTCAATCAGTTTTAGAATTGACCATTGCTGCTTTCACTACAGGTGGTGCATTTAAATAAATAAGTCAATAGCTAGATGTGCATTGCAAAGCCTTCATTATCAGTTAACGAGAGTTTGGGGCAGATGGGGTCCGTGGACTTCCTGAGACTTCTGTGTGTGGAGGACAAAGCACCAAACGATTTGCATTTGCTAATGGAACTCCCCAAGTCCACACACTCAGTGTTTATGCTCCAGCTCAATGGAAACAGTATTTTAAATGTAAAGTGTGTCAGTGGAGGCGTAGGCAGCGTAATGAACACACAGACGTCCCTCATCTTGATCACATCTCTGCTGGCCACAGGCAAGGACCTGTCACACACTGAGGAGGTTCATAGGAAGGCCATCAACAACCTTTGGGCCGCACTTGCATGCCCCGTGCCCGCTGGGCATCATTAGTGTGCTGCTTTACAGCATTAAGGCTTTGGGTCCCTTTGAATTACAAGTGCAATTTGGCCTTTCCTTACATTGGCGAACAGCCACGTGGTTACATGGCAAATAATAAACATCTTGTCCTTGAGGCTTGATCACACATCAGAAAGGTTTACTGCAAGCACCAGTATTAGGATCATGCTCTTGATGGTATTGTGTTTCGCCCAGTAGCTACACCCTGAACGGCCATCAGAAACTTGTGCAGGAATGGTGACTTGTGCAAGGATCCCTCCTCTGTGCACACGGCCAAGATGGGCTATGGCCCTCTGGCCATGAGGGTCCTTTGTTGCACCTGTCCCAAAATGGGGAGGAGACCCTCAGCCCTCCCATCCATTGGACCATTAGTGGTGTGATTCTGATTCCCTGCATGCAGGTTTGATCTGTTGGCAGATGTGAGTATCCCTGTAACTGGAGCTGCCACAGCCTCATGTCCCAGTGCACTGTGGTGGCAGAGGGGCAAAGCCTACCAGACTGTGCCCCATGGCCATGGCTCCCTCCAGCCCTGAAGGTGCCAGCATGGAGACCCCACCCAGAGCATGTTAGGAGTGGCAGGGGAATTTGCAGATGATCTCAGAAATCTCCATCTCCAGTGCCCAACACCATCCTCATGAAGGCGCTGTCCACACTGCACTGTGCATCACAGGGCTGTGACAGGTTCAGGAGTGTCTGGAGGAGAGACCCACAGTGCTCCCCTGGGCAAGGCTCAACCAGTCACTTTTGCGACCGGCCCCAGCTCTGTCCAGCCTGCTGTGCCCCTGAGCTGGGGATCTGCACCACAGCCACTGCACCGAGGAGCTGGCGGTGGCTGGAGCAGCCTGCAGAGGAGCCATGAGAAGCCCTGCAGCCAGGGAGAAGTGACGCCTGGCACCCTGGCAGAAGCACCCACTCACAGAGCTGTGAGAGCAGCCCTGCAGTCATCTCACAGCCCCACGAAGAGCAGCAAACCTTTGTGCGCCAAAAGCGACACAGGTGATGATCTCCTCTCCCTGGCATTCAGCCACCAAGCTCCTGGCTCCCTGCTCCTGGCCTTGGATGCAACGAGGGATTCTTAGCCCAGGAAGGGAAGAGTCAGGGAGGTTACAGCCTTCCAAAATCCATGCCCCACAGGACTGGTTCAGTGGGGGCAGCTCTGCTGACAATGTGAACTTGGCATGAAGTGTGGGATGCTGAACGCCACCGCGTTACCCTGTGGCGGTGCCTTTTGCAGGGACCACACAGGAGTAAGATGCTGATGCCAGTGTCTGTGCCATGTATTTCCAATGTGATAAAAATATCTCCCGAGTAACTGAAGATGTTTCCAGTTTGTGTTAATAAAATACATCTTTTTAAAGAATGGAATTCTTCAAAGATTGGCAAATTTTATTTTATTTCATTAGCTTTAATGTCACTGCCATATGGACTGTGAAGAAAAGTGAACCATTAGATCAGAGGGACTGAGTTATCAGCATGACACAGAACGCACTGATACAATTGTTAAGGATAAGCCCTGGGAGTGATTTATTGCGTGCATTGTATTAGCCACAGAGGAGTTATGATATGCTCCCCATTCCTGTATCATATTAGGATTTTATTAGTCTAATATGACACGGTAATATAATATATGATTAGGATTCCCATCCAGCTATCCTTCCCTTGGTGGTGGAGAGCAGGAGGTTTTGTGTGCAGTAGCTCCCCAGGCATTGTGCCCATGGCAGAGAGGAGATGCCTGGAACAGCACTGCTGCTAAATTGGTCTCCTGGGTTTCCAGGTGAGACATGGGTGCTGCTCACTCCTGCAGGCACACTGGGCACCCTGAGCAGCCAGTCTGCTACCAGATTTGTTTTCCCCATGCACCTGAAATCCAAAGCCACTTGCTCCTTTGTGCGCCAGGCAGCAGTGGGAAGGATGGTGCCAGCATTTAAAATCTTTGCTGACAGCCACCCTGCAGGTGCTGGGCTGTGTCCGAGCAGTACCTGGGAAATGAGCTGTGACAGGCCAGAGCAAATCTGCTTCAGGCACCAGCCCTGTCGAGGTGTCCTGCAGCACTAGTGATGCCCATCTCACCACAGGCTTGGCACGGTGGGAAGTGTGATGTGCCCAGACCAAGATAAGGGGAGCCATTGCAGAAACAAGCGGGCACAAGCTGAGACTGTAGGATAAGCAGGGGGGGCATCGATGCAGCTGCTGGTGCCGTGAAATGGCAGCCGACAGGCTCCTGCTGCCCTTGCTAAGGCCATGTGGGTGACCATGTTGTGTTTAATACAGTCCAAAAACCCCAGGATGCTGCCCTCATCTACACACATATATGTCTCATTTGGAGGCCAGTGCAGCAGCATCCAAGACACTGGGGACACTGGGCTGGCTCTATGCCACACTGTGCCAGCTGGGCAGCTGTGGTCTGGTTCTGGTCCACCAGGGGCAGAGTCACTTGGCTGGCAGCTGCAGATCTGGAGTTGTCCTTCCCACAATCACCCATGACCCTTGCCCTGCACTGGCTGTCAGCCAGCAAAGGGACATTAAGCAACACCAGTTACATGTGGCTGGGACAGCCAGCACCAACTGGGTACAACCTCAAAGCCCCAAGCCCTACTTGTCCCTCTGTGATCCTCTACTCTCTCTCTGGTCAGGCTGGACACAGGCACTGTATGCTCCAGCATCATGATGGCACCACATGGTGCAGTGTCGGAGGTGAAAGCAGGAGCTGTGCTGTGGGCTGAGCTCAGCCCCATGCTGCAGGATGCACTGACATGACACACTAATTGTTCTGCCTTGTTACAAGATCCCCCTTGCCCCCACACCTGTCCCTGCATGACTCTACCCACTGAAAACTCCACTTTCCTAACAAACCCTGAAGACAAACTTTTCTTCAAAGTTTCCTGGTGTTCCCTGTCCATGTGGTGCCAAATCCCCTGTTTTGCCTGTGAGCAGGCTCTGAAGTAAACGCCGTTTGTAGCCTCGTTCTTGCCTCCAGCAGCAGCAGCAGGGAAAAAAAAGTTCAAGCATATCAGAGTGCTACTAGGTGATAAATCCCAAAATCTATATCAAAGCCTATTTGATCATCTTCCTGTCATTGATATAATAAAAAGGATTAATTTATTGGAGACTGCCAAAACCCTCATGTGGCAACAAATTTAAGGATCTTGTTTACACAGGCTAATTAAAACCAATTAATTTCATTCATATCTGTGGCTACTAATGTGGGTGCAGACGTGTGTGCTTGTGTAGGGGCTGCCATCAGTATGTATATGGCATGTGAGGCCATGCCCCTTTCCTGAGGTGGAGGGTACCAGCCCTTGGGGGCATCGGTGGACTTGCAGGCTGCCCCAAGGAGCACACCTCTGGAATAGTGGCTCCCTGATAATAAAGGAGTCCTCCTCTTCATCTTGCTGCTCCACATGCTCAATTCTCTGGGGCTAGCACTGGGAGAAGGGAGATGCCTGGAGGAGCTTAGTGTTGCCCCTTTCACAGAATCACAGAATCACCAAGATTGGAAGAGACCTCAAAGATCATCAAGTCCAACCCATCACCACAGACCCCATGACTAAACCATGGCACCAAGTGCCACATCCAGTCCCCTCTTGAACACCTCCAGGGATGGTGACTCCATCACCTCCCTGGGCAGCCTGTTCCAATGGCTAACGACTCTCTCAGTGAAGAACTTTCTCCTCACCTCCAGCCTAAACTTTCCCTGGCACAGCTTGAGACTGTGTCCTCTTGTTCTGGTGCTGGTTGCTTGGGAGAAGAGACCAACCCCCTCCTGGCTACAACCTCCCTTCAGGTAGTTGTAAACAGCAATAAGGTCTCCCCTGAGCCTCCTCTTCTCCCGGCTCAACAGCCCCAGCTCCCTCAGCCTCTCCTCATAGGGCTTGTGCTTGAGGCCTCTCCTCAGCCTCATTGCCCTTCTTTGGACACGTTCAAGTATCTCAATGTCCTTCTTAAACTGAAGGGCCCAGTTCTGGTGAGGTCTGCTCCCAACCAGAGTGAAGACAGCCCACCCAGCCACTTACCGAGGTGATGGTATTCCTTCTCAAGTAGAAGAGTGCAGACCCCCAAAGAGGAGGCAGCACAAGCGTGCATGAACTCTGTCCCCAGCACCTCCAGCCCTGACACATCTGTGTGCTACTCCTGCACCAGCACGGCTCCCCATGTCCAGGCTACTGCTCCCTGTGCCGAGGAGCGGACAGCCTGGCACTGGGGCCTGGCGTGCTCTGCCAGCAGGATCCACGGAGGGCACGCGGCCGCCCCTCGCTGCTGGGAGCCTGGGCGCGAGGCCCGGGGAGCGCAGGAGGCTGTTCCACGTGAGCCGAGCTCACCTCTTCGCGCCATCTATTAGGGTAATGAAAGGCTGCCGCGTCCTTTTTGGTGGTAAAATTCAGCGTAAAGAGCACGCGTCATTAAATATGGAAATCCAGAGTTTTATTAGCAATCTGCTAGATCTGAACTGACGCCAATTAAACAAAAAAGATATCATTTATTAAAAAAAAAAAAGAAAAAAAAAAGAAGAAGAAGAAGAAGAAGAAAAAAAAGAAAAAGGCAGAGTTCAAGTTGTATTAAATATGAAATGCAATTTGCTGCTGGTTGTGATTTATTACCGCTGGTACATTGTTCAAAGAAGCATGTTATATTTCAATAGAGAAATATTGTTTATTCATTAATATTTTAAAACTTGCTTATTGCTGTGTACGACTCTCCTGCAGAACGAAACTTATGATTTAAAACATGAATTAATAAACACATTTGAAAGTGTTAGACAATATCATAACCACTCATTTTTCATTTTACTGAGAGCGTATTAAACTTTTATAATTCTGTCTGTGCCATTATTTCCCAAATAAAGGTATGGACTCTAAATTACTAATTTCAGGTAAAGATGAGAGAAAGCAATAACATATGTTGGGAATCAGTCACTATATCGTGCTAATATGGGCTCAGTACTCTTCTTGTTGCATTATTCATAAATCTTCTGCTTAGTGCCACGTCCTCTGAAGAGGGTTCCCTGTGCCCTGGGTGCTTCTCCCTTGGCAGCTGTAGAGTTGCAGGTACACCGGCACGACAGCGATGCGTCGCACTCTTAATGCAAGGAAACGTTTGATAGAGGCTGACATCCTAAATGAGGCTGAAAATATTTTATACAAAACGTGATAAAGCAATAATGATCTCAGAGCCCTCAGGTTATCTTGGTTATTACCTGCACCCACCACTTGAATCAGCAGCATTAAGGGGGCCAGACCCAATACGCAGATACCTCTGAACTCATTAGTCCTGAGTACTTTATATAGACTCACCTATCAGTTGCTTGATTTAAACTAACCTTTTTTGTATCTTAAAAATCTCTCCTGCCTCAGCCTTGCTGTATTACCATAACAATAACCAGTATTTCAATTTTAAGAACTCATTTTTCCTCAAATAGAAAGTGCCAATCAATTTAAAGAGCAGAAGATGCACGCTGAAGGAGCAAGCAGGGCATGTGCTCTGGGTGTCTCACCCTGCTGCTTCCAGCCCCTTGTGCCCAGGAAGTGTTTCTTGGCATTGCACATTCTCCTTCTCACTGGCCACCCCAGCTGGGCTCTGGCACATGCTGGGCAGTGGAGAGTCACCTCCTAACCTTCCATTGCAGGGGTGTGGGGTGAAAATAATTGAACTGGACATGAAGCTGACATTTAGAAAGCTTCCCCAAATGCTGGCCATTTAATGCCAGTAGTGGTGCAATGTGCATGACCGAAAGCAAGACCCTGCCCAGCCTTTCCCCTTGGGTGCAGCAACGCCAGCTGAACAGTTGAGAAGTGAGGGGTGTGGAGAGGTGCAGGAGGGGTCCCCAGGGCCATGAGCGCCCAGCAGTGGTGACTCCATGTTACCTCAGGTGGAATGAGTTGCTGAGTGCTCCAGCTTTGCCCACTGGCAGTGGCTCCAGTCTGGGGTCTAGGGTACCATAGTGCAGGTCCAGGGTTGTGTCAGGGCTAGCGGAAGCATGGAGGCCGTGGTGGGAGGGCAGGCAGCTCTGCATCTCACCTGATTGATGGTGGGTGGTGAAGAGCTGCTGTTCACACCAGGGCAGCCCTCACACCTGACAGTTAATGTAAATTAACTATTCACTTCTTCATTGGGCAAAGTGATTTGGCAAACCTTATTACTCCTAGCCAGTCAATTAATTAAAGTTCAGTGCTTAATCAAGTTCCAGTGGTCATACACGGGGCACAGGATTTCTCTTTCTTGTGCACCTCACTCAGAGGTTAAATGAGAAGCACATGGAAAGGGCAGCAGGGCTGAGCCAGCTGCACTCTGCTGCCCAGTTCCTCCTCAAATTGGCCTCCACCTTGTCCCTGCTGGACCCAAAGCAGCCACGTGTGAGCTTGAGCTACCCCAGCAGCACTGGGGTATTTGGCAGGCTCAGCAGTGAGCTCCAAATTGGTGGCACTGCCCTGCCAAGTCTGGCTGCCTCTGGTGCCATGGTGGTGCTGGAAGGGGAGGCACTGCTGGGCACCACCGGGGTGCAGGGAGTGGGAGGCATCAGTGCAAGCCCCAGATCCTCTTGCCGTCCCAGAACCACTCGGCATTGGGGCATTCAGAAAGATTCACTTGGAAATCCATTTTCTTCCCACCATGGCTTGGCAGACAAAGGAGCAATGATAAAATTTGTTCCTGGCCAGGAAAAATGGCTGCAGGTCAGGGAGGACTGGGCTGTGTGGGGCACAAGACTGGAGAGGATGGGGATGGCAGGCACAGGCTGCCCAGGTGGAGAAAGGAGGGGATACTGCAGGTCTCTAGCAGAAAAATGTCTTTCAAATAGGCCTGACCATGTGTTTTAGTAACTCTCCAGACCATCCATAACTGGGAAGGAGATGCTGTCCAGCGCACACGGGCAGCAGATTCAATTAGGTTTCTCTCTCCCCAGAACATAGCACAAGAAGCAATCTCTCTTTTTTGAAGAATGTAATAACAGAGTGCAATGGAAATGCGTCAAAGAGACTCAGAGAACAGGATCCCTGCCTTAAATCTTGAAAAGCAGTCAAGAAAAATATGTTGTTTACCTGAATTTGTTTTTCATAAGGTCTCCCAGAGGATTAATAAACTAACCTTTCGGCTGTGAACACCTGGTCCTACACACCATCAATAATGCAGGCTTCACCCACTGCATTAATACACACTTAGTGTGGGAGGCAAATTGCAGAGACCTAAACGGAAGTTACCAAACAGACCATGCTCGTGACAAAGAGGTCACCAAGGCCCCTGCCCACCTGTGGGTTTGCCCAGCTCCAGAACCAAGGCAGCTGGATTGAGCCCCTTGGCATAATTTCACAGCTCTGCTGCTCTGCCCCACTGCCCAGTGGCTGCCACAAATGTAAGGCACTGAAAGGATATTTAGCCTGCAAAATATAGCCACAATAAATAATCAAAGCAGGACAACATGTTTCTTTACAAGGTCTTTCATCCTTTTGTGCAGCTTGCAGATGAATGGTGAAACACTCCATCCTCTGGGGCTGCCTGGAGTAAGGACAGTGGAAACAAGGCTTCGAGTTCAGACCTGTGCAGAAGTGTATGTTGTAGGGTACTGGGTTTAGAGTGTGCTTGTGGTGGACAGAAGAGCACACCTCTGTGTGGGTCAGAGATGTCTCAATACCAGGCAGCTGAGCAGAGCCCAAGGCAGGTTCCAGGCCTGCAGTCAGAGGCTGTGGGCACCTGCTTGTGGCCCCATTTTAGGTGATGTGCTCAGCAGTTTCTGGGCTGCCAGTGCTGGGCAGGGGTACTGAGCTGACCCTGCATTTTCCAGCGAGGTTCCCAAATGTCCCTCCTGCCTTGGGAGGCCGGATATTCCTGACCCAGTGGGGCTGGAGCAAGGACCATTGCCAGAGGTGGCAGGAGCCCATGACCAGCCCCTGACAGGACTTTGCCTTTGTAGGGGATTGAGAGGCATGTTAGAAGAGCAAAGTGTCCCAACAACAGCCCACTGACAGCTGCACGCTGCCACTGAGTGAGTCTGTAGGCTCGAGCCTGGCATCCCTTAATTGATTGATAGGCTCGGACTGTCAGCACTTAAAGAGATAATTCAATTTATAAAATCCTATTAAGTAGTGAAAGATTTTTTGATTGTTGAATTGTTTCCTATGTTATGCAAGTCATTTTGGTCCCCCTCGCTTGAAAATCCGCTTCCCATTTGTGAGAGGGCTGGTAACAGAGTCGTTCCTCATCGATGGTGGATGCTCAGATGCTCAGACCATGGACCGCTGCAGGACTTAGGCAACAAGGGCAAAGTGGTCTCTTCATGTCCTGTAGAATCCCAGTGTCCTGCAGCATCCTGGCTGTCCACTGTCCCTGTGGCTTTCCCACAAGTCTTCTCTTTGGCACAGACAGAGGCTATGGCACCTCAAACACCCTCCCAGCCCCACAACCCAGCCCCCCTCCCATGAGGGTCACCACGCCAGAGCAGCACCATGACCCCATGGCTGCCTGTTAGGGTGTACCCTGCCATGAGGTACCTGCATGGCCCTGCCACCCTGAGTGACCCCCCCTTCAGGGACACCAAGCTAGGGCTCAGGTGGGAGGCCCCTGAGTTGCCATGTGGCAGCTGAACTTTCTTTTCTATTTCCAGTGCGTGCGCTTTGTTTCCATCCACCACCCCCACGCTGATGCAAACTCCCCTCTTTGGTTTGTTTCCATAGAAATCCTCAGCTGTAAATCCTTAAGTAACTTTTTTTTAATTATTATTATTTTTTAAGTTTTATTTATAGTGTGCTATTAATGTCCTTTCAAGCCAAGGACTCCAGGAAATGAAATAATAGAAAAGGCACCACTTTGAAATGCATCCAGGCATTTATTGTTAGTAAGTGAAAAAGTAACATGAGCATTTAAAGAAAATATTGGCAGATAAATTGGGTTTTAAAGAAAATATAATTGGATATAATTTCTGCTTCATTCAGTTAGATATTTATTGTTTTATTGACTTATTTTCTTTTATTTATAAGAAGGAGCTTAAGCTGAAATTTAATTTTGTTGATATAAATATTTGTTTTCAGAGAAAATTTGGCATCAAAAGAATGTTATCTCAAGAGGATGCTGGCCCTGATGAAAGCACACAGCTTTTGCAAGGGTTTTGCTTTAAATATTTCCAATCTCAGTAAATATGAAGCAGTGGTATGTAATCATCATTATCATAACAATTAGCATTATTCTAATTGATGGGCAGGGCTAATGGCAATGCAGCCACGTGGAAAATCCGTGCTTGCTGCATGTTTGACTTCTTCCCACAGTTTTTGCTGAGATGTACAGAATTTGAGCTTCTCCTTAGGAGAAACCCCACCCTGAGCAGAAGGCTGTCAAGCCCAACCCCCTTTGGGGTGAAGCTGAAGCCTTGTCCCTGTGGTGGGCTGGGGCCAGAGGTCTCATTTTCTTAGCAGCCAGCCAGACTGAATTGGCAGCACCATCAGAGGCAGACGCTTTCCATTAATCTTCATGGAGAGGGTCAGCCATCAGGACATGTCACCAGGAGGCTGCCTTGCCACCGCTGCTGGTGGGACGCACTCCTGGGGGCTCAGTGGCCAGGACTGTGCAGTGGTGGCCCCACAGAGCCATGCTGGGTTCCTGTTGGTGCCCAGTGCCCCACCTGCCTATGTCTGCCAAGCCATGTGGGGCCTCGGTCTGCTGTGGGTATTACCTCTTTGAAGTCCAGACACAGGGTGTGGAGAGACCTGTGGAGCAGCTCGGCGCCCAGGGTGTCTCAGCTGGTGGGGATCCTGTTTTTCCATTGCTGGGCGGGTGACAATGTGTCCCTGGTGCTTTCAAGCATTGCCACAATGTTCCTGCAGCTCTGTAATTCTGACCTGACAGAGCCTCCTGGCAGCCCGAGCCACAGATACTTTGTGCCACCTGTTCCAGACCAGCTGGACACATCCCATGGTCCTTCCCTGGATGTTCCAGCCAGGTGCCAGCCAGTGGTGCCCTCACCAGGGTGACAGCACCCAAGCACTACCATGCTTTTCTGTGCAGCAAACTCAGATGTTCCCATGGCAACGGCTTTCCCAAACTCTCCTCCAGAGTCGAGCTCCTTTGGTCACATGCTGGTCTGTGCTGATGGGACATGGGCTCCCCTGCTCCACTCCCCAGCAGCTGCAGCAGGACAGGGACATTGAAGCTTGCTGGAGCTGCTGCCCTGCCACAACTGCCTGGGTGCTCCCGGGCTGAACCTTACTGGGATGAGGAGGACTCACTCTTCAGAGTGTCACAAGCTCTCCTAACCCCATGGGATAGAGCAGCACTGGTCACATCCCAGCGTGCAACAGGCTGTGTTTGTCCTGAGGGGTCCCAAGGAAGGCAGAGAGAACTTGAGCCCCTTCTCTGCCCCCTCCTGACCCCTTACAACAGGATGAGCAGGCAGCGTGCCAGAGTTGGGGACCTTTTAACCACATGAGCGCTGGGTCATTGGAACTGAGAACAGCCCAACTCGTAACAGAGATGCCGCCAAACGACCTCCAGATGGTAATGGCTTTTGGATTCAAACCAGCGCTCCAGAGGTGAAAGGCTGTGTGCTCCATTACCAACCCCCTGAGTCACTCTGTCCCCCTGAAATATGTCATGCACACTTCAAACCTTTCCCTTTTTATAGGCAGATTTAACTGCTGCACATAACAGCTTATATCAACAACAGGCGAAAAAAAATGTCCTACGAAGAACAGGCCTGAAACGGTAAATATTTAACAGGTCCTTTCTGTCCTTTCCTTATATGTAATAAAATAATTAGTTTAACAAAGAGGACTTTGTTCCCCTGTGTTTGAGCCACAACGGTGTCTGGTGCAACAGTGCAGCTGTAATTCAGTCTCAGGCTTTTGCTGGCATTTATACACGCTGCTTTGAGCTGCTCTCCCAGTTTACGGTGTCAGCAGAACATCTTGATTGAATTACAGCCTTGTATTCAGTTAGGAGCCATGTATTATTCTAGATGCAGTTGAGTCGTAGGTATCTGTCTCTGCTTATTTGGGGAGATAGACCCTCAGGAAAATCAGGAGGCCAGATGTGGGATAGGTGCTCCCAGCCCTGCTGCATGGCACAGAGCTCCAGCGTGCCCACAGTTTTCTGTGCGGGAGGAAGGGCAGCAGAAGAAGGGCAGTGGTGAGCTCCAGCCCACTGCCCTGGAAGTGCCCACTGCCCTACACCTTCTGGGTATGTAGGACTTGATGTCACTGCTTGCTGTCCTTGATGGTGCTGCCTAGTGTTCTTCCACTGCCAGTCCCAGCCACTGAAATGTGCCTGCTCGGGGCAGCCTTTGAACATATGGCAAACACCAGGTTTTCACCAGCCTGTTGTCCATGGGTTTTTATCTCCAGCCAACCTGAAGCACAGGCCCTTCTGAGACATGTTCTGGAGATGCACCAGTCCATGTAAAGGGCTCTGACCCATGCAGCAGCATCCACCCATGGCAGATCCCTGTGGGACCCATGGCAAACCCACAGGGATTGGTCCTGGAGAGGAAGCAGCACCCTTAGTGTCCTGGGGAACCCTCTGGTCTCAGTCTCTGATTCCATTCTGAGAGGCAAGAGGAAATCCTGTTCTGCCACACCACTGGCACGGAAAGAACCACATTGGTTCAGCTTGTCTCTTAATTCAAAACTAAAACTGGGCTCTGGAAAACAGGATGGGAGGGATGAGGCATTAAGACGGGGACTGGTATGTTGGTGGGAGGGAGGACAGCCCCAGCCCCTGGGGACAGCATGGACTGTGCAGTGCCTGACCTGCAGAAGGGTGGCAGAGGGGATGAAGTTCGGCTGAGCATCACATGCAGCAGCAAGGCTGAAGGGAGCAGCTGGTCACCTCCACATGAGCTGCAAGGGGCTAGTGGTGTTCACCAGCTAAAGGGTGATGGGTTTCTCCCCATGCCCAACATCTCACTGGCTGCTCTAAGCACATGGGTGGGAACACAGCATTTTTGGGAAGCACTATGCCTTCTCCCTGAAGAAAGGCAGCAGAAGGGCAGTGATGAGGCCATGGACTTCACTGCCATTGCAGGAGGGAAGTGCATGTGTGCTGGGAGAAGCGTGGCTCCCATGCAAGGGGAGTCCCAAGGGCCGTTGGGCACTTCCTGCCTTTGTCTGCACCCACGTGCATGCCCCAGGACGTGGCAGCAGCAGCCCTCGTCAGCCATTGTCGTAGGAATGCCCTTCCCCTAATTTGTCTTATTAATCGGAGACAGCACATTGATCAGTCATGGTGAGAGCTGGAATAATTGCAGACTCAAAATAGCACAGATTTCAATGTTTCAGATGATAATCTCTTGCCTTGGAAAGAGCTGTGGAGCAGCAGCACCGGGTGTTCGGCAAGCTGCTTCCCAGGAATGCTGTGCAGGAAGGAGAGGAAGCTGCCAGCTGGGTGGGGGACTCTAAAGCCCCACACTTCACAGTGACCCTAGTGGGATACACGGGTGGGCAACATTATGGCCCCAAGTCCCAGCAGGATTGCTGGATGCTCTGCTTGAGCAGCTGCCATCTGGGCAGCAGCTCTGTGGGCTCCTGACTCCTTTGATTCCCACCTCTACCAGCCTCAGTGCGTGGGCACCTCTGCTCTCACCACGGGGACCCGCATTAGCTCTGCCTCCGTAATGGGTTTCCTCTCTCATCTGCAGTGCCAATGTTTCCAGTAGGATCTATATCTTTCCATAGGCAGTTTGTTTCATCACAGTAACATAATAATGTGCTGAGAAGAGCTCATAGTTGTGAATTAATGTTTAAAAGCTCTCACTTTTGGGTTGTTGAAATGAATGTTAATTTGACAAATGGCAGTCATTGGGATTGAGACGGCATTAACATGGAAATAAGAGTTAACCTCCAGCAGGGCAGATACAAGGTGAGATGAGCAGACGCTGCAGAAGCTGTAGTTTTTCACCTGATGCTCATACTGTAAATACTGCCAGTGTCCTATCTATTTATAGAACTGTAATTTAAAGGCTAGTTCAGGAAAATCTGAATGACATCTCCTTAAGAGAAGCAATTGTAGGGTATCTTGGAATATGTCAGGCAGCTCTCTTGCTTTCTCTCTCAAAATACTCATATGCCCACTAAATCAATTTGCCTTTCTCTTGTAACTGCATTTGCGGGGCCATTCTTTTCCATTTTCTGTCACTGTCATAAGCTAATTCATGTCACTCCGCGGTGCGGGAGGGTCCAGCCGCCAGCTCTGCCACACCAACACGCGCACGGATCGCCTCATCCCTCCTGGAACTGCAACTAGCTGCTGGGCTGGTGAGGGTCTGGGAGGTCTCAGGCTTCATGCTGGGGCTGAGGGTCCCGTCCCGGCAAAGATGATGGCCCACAGGAGTAGCTCCTCCCACTGATGCCACTCTGCTCCTCTGGGTCTGGGAAATGAATCTGTGGAAACTTGATGATGCACAGCAGAGCACCTTCAGCTGTATCTTCTGTGAGATTTTTCCTAAAGATTTCCACAAACTGGTTTGTTGACTTTTTCTGTTTGTTTGTAATCCTATTTCCATTCTTTTTCCTCCAGTTCTCACTTAGTTGGAAGGAGGACAATTTCCAAACAGGAAAGAAATGCAGTGCCAGCCTCCAGGTCCAGACCCACAGCACTGGGAACAGAAAGAGTTGTGAATGACACTTTTTTCCCCTTAGAAAATCTTCATTTTGGAATAAGACATTTTCATTGAAAACATAATGCAAAAGCATGTTCAGCTGCTATGCAAATGAATTGTTTCACTCCAGTGGCACACAGTGCCATGCCTGGCTGCCAGCCTGTGTGTGAGTGCCCGCCCTGGATCCCTGGCACAGGGGACATCTGAGCTGCTAAGTGCTGGGCACAGCACTGGACTGGGCACTGCAGCTGTTGCCACCTCCCTCCTGTTGGAAGCTCTGTGGAGGAGCTTTCCAATAATTTTTAGTTTTACGTGTGTCATGCAATAAAAAGCCAGCAGCAAAAATCTCCACTTCAATTTTGTTCTTTTCACTTTTGACATCAGGTTCTTCTCTGTTTTTGCTTCCCTTTGGTAGGGAGATCTCATTCTCCATAGCAGACGTCAGTGTCTTCTCTCCCCAGCCAAGGCTCAGACACAGAGCAGATGCTTCCACACTGCTGCCTTCACCATGGCCTGCAGTGGCCCTGAGCTGTACTAGGAATGAGGGCTCCAGAGTACGCAGGGATGTGTGAAGCAGCTCAATGTTGCCTGAGATCCATCTCCTGTCCCCCTCTCTGTGGTTCTCTAGACTGGCACAGGCAGAAGGGAGCAATACTTTTGTTGTGAGCAGCAATAACAAGACCAGGAGCTGCATCAAAGAATGGTTTGTGTTGGAGGGATGTCCAGCCCTTCTGCAGTAAGCAGGGACATCTTCAACTAGATCAGGCTGCTCAGAGCCCCATCCAACATGACCTGGAATGTTTCCAGAAATGGGGCCTCCACCACCTTCCTGGGCAACCTGCTCCAGTGTTCCACCATCCTCATGTAACCTTTCCCTCTGCAGAGAAGCCCCTTTGCATAAGGACAGGGGACACATGGGAGAAGGAGGTTCCCTTTGTCCTGGGGAGATCTTGCTGCACACAAAGCAATAGGAGCACTGGGTGCCCTCAGAGGAGAGGCTTCTCTGTCCCCAGAAAGAGCCTGCCCCTAACACCAGTGCTTGATGTTTGTGCATGTCCATGCCTCTACTCTTCAGCTTGCGTCCGTGTGTGTCTAGTGTTTCAAACCAAGATACTGCCAAAGCCCTACATCCTGGGAATAATTAGAGCAGAAAATCCAGTGAAAAAAAATTCTGAGCTGAGGGCACTGGCTCTTGAGTGAAATTACCCCCACACAGAGCTCTTCTAATGGGACACATAGTGGAGTCATGCCCATGTAAAAGTCAAGCTGACCCATTTAACCCAGGCCCCAACAAGCCACCGATGTGCTGACTGTCTTCCAAGAGGTAACATTTAATTTGTCCCTAAAATAATGAGAAGAGAAGTCCACAGCCATTCTCTCCACCTCTGATTTTTACAGCCATTGTTTGTTAAAAGTGGGGAGGAGAAGGGGCTGTAAACCAGTCCATCTCAACCCAACCCCAGCAACATGGTGGTTTTTTTCCCCAAACTGTTTAATGTTTTGAAACGTTCCTTACATCTCCAGACATAAATATTCTGACTTGCAGCTGGGAAACTTCCTTCCAAGTTGTTTTGTTTGTCAGGTTCAAGTACAAATTTTCAGTTGAAAACCTTCTTTCCTTGAATCTTAATAGTTACTGGCCAACAAATGCAAAAGAGTCAAAGGGAGTGAGTTACATGACCTGTCTCTTTTTGTTTATTAAGAACTTCTTTCCAGCGTCTGATTCTTACGGAAATATGGTTTCAATTTGCTCTTTGAATTGTGGATCAAGAAACGTTGCCAATACATATTTTTCTCTGTCAAAATTTCATTTAATCTGGAGTCTGTAGATGTCTTAAGAGCCATGTCTCCTCACTGGGTTATTACTGTGGGTGCCTGCTGTCATGTTAGTTTGATATCGGAATCGTGGCTGTTCCGGAAAGAGGCGCCGGTCCTGCCTCCTTAGTGGGGCAGAGGAGGAGTGGGGGAATGCCCTACACTGTGCCTCACCCTGGCCCCTTTACCCCTGTCCCAAGGTTTAGAGTGTAGGACTTGTTGCTGGTTTAGGTCCCTTCAGGTCCCTTCCTCCACGGGAGTAGGCATCCTGGACCTGGTGGAGGATGAGCACCAGCAGTGGCAGGTCAAGGACCTGCCAAAACCAGCTGCAAAGCATGGGTAAGACACTGGGGGCAAGGGCTGGCTGGGAGATCATCACAGATGGGCTCCTACCAGCTATGACTTTGAAGGCCCTTGGCATGGTTCCTGAGTGCAATGCTGGCCTGCAGGACCTTCATGTGCAGCTGCTGCACCCCAGGTGGCTGTTGCAATGGATCCCTTGGCTCTGACTCTGTGTGCTGGGTGAACGCAGCTGCCTCCATCAGGACCTTTGGCCACGCATCCATTGTGAGTCCCACTGTGAATCTGATGGTCTCTCACTGTTTCCTGGTCATGGAGAATGCACACAAATTAAAGGTGTGAAGGCCCTCACAGTGACACTGTCTGGTTGAGGATATGGTAATTTTGAGTTTATCCAGACCCAGGCTTTTTAAAAAAGTTAGACAAAGAAGCATGATTTTGAAGGGTGTCCAGCAGTCACTCCTTCACCTGCTGGGATCATGATGCCCTGCTGCACCCAGGGGAATCAGGTCCATGAAACAACATCACTCACACCCACCTCACTGAGGGTGAGCACTCTGCAGCAGCCTGCTCCCATGTAAGAGGAGGGGGATCCTTGCAGTCCTTGCAGCCTGGCCATGGCTGCAGCACAGCCTACAGAACCCAGGCAGCACAGCTCTGACAATTTGTTCCCTCTGTTATTATGACTTCTCCTGCAGGATTACAGCTTCTCACGACACTGCTCTGGCCAAGCACTTCTCCCCTTGCATTGTGGAGCAGCACACTCCTTAGCAGTTAGTTGTGGCTATTTCAGACTTTCAAAGGATTAACCTTTCCCATCTAAATGAGAAGAAAAGGGAAGAAATGACTCACAGCCTCTCCCCATCCTCTGAAAAGAGCTTTCTCTGATGGAACTGGAATGCTGGAAATAATCCAGAGGAATTCAGAAAATGAACCTGTCAGAAGAATATTTTAATAAACCCCTTTTTCAGCCACAGTATCAACAGCTCACACTCTTCCCTTGTCATGTGAAGGGAGCCCAAGCAGCCATCAGAGAACAAAGCCGGTGGAGGGGCTGGACCCCTCAGCCTCTCCCTCTTAAGCACTCAGAGGCTGCAATGTGGTGTATCCTGCTGGTAAACTGCATGTGGGGCTTGAACTATAGACCTTCATAAAAGAGACTTCACAGAGGCCACGTCAGGTGTGGGTGCACATGTAGAAGGTGTGGGGACACAAGCGGGGCTCCCCTGGAGCCACTTACAGATGGATGAATGGTGCTGGGTAGGTGCAACCCAGGTATGGCAGGGCTCCAGGCAGCTACTGCTGGCAGGGCTGGGGCAGGTCTCACCGTTGTTAGGTCTCTTATCCAGACGTGGTGTGAGCAGGTGTGGTGTGAGCTGCCCTTCTAGGCAGAAGGTTCAGCAACAATGGGTAATGGCCATGGCTTCTTGGCCACTGTCTTGGCCACCTCACTGGCCCATATGGCCATAGTAGCAAATGGGCTGATGTGGCAACAGCTTTGGGAAGCTGCTGACTGCTGTGCTGGCTGCAGTGACCCTCAGCAAACCACCTTGGTCTCTCTGGCATGGGGGCTGGCAGGACTTTTCCTGCAGGGAGTGACAGCTTGGCCATGGTCCCATTAGCCCTGGGTGCTCTCCACATCTTGTCATGCTGGGCTGTCCACATCAGACCTGTGATGAGACATTTGGAAGAAGTTCTTTATTATGAGGGTAGTGAAATACTGGAACAGGTCCCTGGAGACATTCAAGGTTAAGCTTGATGGGGCCCTGAGCATCTGATCTAGTTGGGGATGTCCCTGCTTACTTCAGGGAGGCTGGACTAGATGACTTTTAAAGGTCTCTTCCAACCCAATGCATTCTATGATTCTATGAGGCTCTGGAAGCCAAGCAGGTGTCCAGGTGTGCTGCAAGGTGGGGCAAGAAAATGATTGATACATGAGCAGTGTGTGTTAAAGCCATTTGTTTCACATTACTTATGAGTAAATTTACTCCCACCTCATCCTGTTTCTCACATGCTGCCTGTGTAAAGGTGGTTCTCTTTATGAAGCTGTCCTCCTCATTGTCCACAGTGCTTTTAAGTAACTGACACGTTTTAAAGCAAAATCAGCAAAGGCTGCATTAGATGAAATGTATAATGTGGCAGCAATTTGCAAAGTGTGGCTTCTAAAATAGACCTTTCCATCTGCAGAGATTCAAAGGTCCCAAAGAAATCCGGGAAGCAGAACTGCTGGAAGAGGGTCTGGCTGACCCTGGGCAGCAAATTGTCTGGGCATGTGCCATGTAATTTGGGACCAAGCAAAAGTTGGGGGTCACAGGAAGAAATGACACATCAGATAATAAGGAGTAAAAGCTGCTCTGCAGGGCTGGAGAGAACTCTGTTGCATTTAGTCCTGGATAGTTGATACTTGATACTTCAGAGTTAGATACTTAAAGATGATCTGAAAAAACAACGACAACGACAACAAAAGTGCTTTAAAGCTGCAGCAATTGGTCTACCAGAACAGCTTCTGGGTTTGGATGGCATCTGGCAAAGACACAATGAGAAAAAAAAAACAAACATCCACTCAGATCTGACAGGTGAGAAGGGAGCAGGCAAGAGCTGCAGGGATGCTCTTTGCACTGCTGCATCAGGCTTGGGGCTCTTGGAGTGGGGAGGGCACAGCCAGGAGCAGGTGGAGGGCAGGGCTGGCTTGTGCCGAAGTGATGAAGCATCAGCCTGGTGTGAGGTACCTGGTTGCTCTGGCCCATGCCTGTTGCACCGTTGAGTATCTTGGTGTTTGCATGGAATCAAGTCTCACCTGAGAGATAGTTGTGTGAGAAGTGAGGTGTCTTTATCAGCTTGGAAATTCATTTCCTGGTGTCAAGGCTACAAGGATATGAGCAGATAAACTGAGAGGCTTCTCCTAGCAGAGTCCATGGCTGAGCCTGGGATGGATAGAGATGTCAGTCACTGTCTGCAAGGAAGATGCCCATTGTCCCTGCCTCCCGTAGGAGGTGTCCTGAGGTGGCAAAAGATGTTCATCTGGAGCTGTTTTTGGCAGTGGTGATGAGGTCAGGGCTGTGGCCTGGGCTTTTAGTGGGAAAGGGATCATCCCAGCCCTGGGGAAGGGAGCAAGCATCCATCACCTGCCTGGCAGAGCAGTGCTAGGGTAGGCATGGAGAGAAAGGCCATGCTGGGGCTGGTCTCAGTGCAGCTCATCAGGTCAGCAGAAAGAGAGGGCTGTGAGGCCTCCTGGGATTTTCAGAGCACATGCTGGAGGCTGCCCAGCTCTCAGTGCTTCTTTCCCTGTGCTCGGACAGCCATAAATTAAAGGGGAGCATCTTGAAGGAGGCTTTAATCAAAAGTTAGGAGTTGCAGCCAGCATGTCACAGCTCCTCATTAGATTGCCATTATAATGCTCTGTAATTGGAAAGACGTTAATATTGACAGTGTTGTGAAGAATGTCCTGCTTCTCCTTGCATGCCTGGAGTTGATAGAGTTGAATAATGGAGCAGATATGATGGATTAGAAAAATTCCCCAGTTAAGGTCCCTAATTATAGAGTTTTACCTGCCCAATTAAGGTGGAGTGCTTGAGAAAAAACTAGACACTGACTCTCTCCAGGCACCCAAGTGCTCTGTGAAGTGCTCTGCCACAGCAGCCCTGCCCCAGAGGATTAGTGGAGTTTTATCCTACTTGAAATGTTGTATTCCTGGTTTCCTTGCAGTATGAAGCTCAAATCTACTCAGAGGCTGAAGTGGTACCAGCAACTCCTGTTCCTTCACACAGTCTAGGCTGCACATTTATTTTACCCTGCCTGCATGTGGGTTCAAGAAGCAGGGGTAATTTAAAACAGCCTTCACAACCCAAGTTTCCTTTGTCTTTTTTTAAACAAACCTGAGTGATTCTGGGAGGAGGAGATGACGGTTTGGTCAGTGTGTTGGATGAAGACCCAGGTGAAAAGTTTCACTGGCAGGACCCACCACCCTGACCGGTGAGAAAGCAGGAGCAGGGGCTTTGCCTTGCTGCTTCAGACAAGAAATTGCAATTTTCCTTTCTGGGTTTGGAAAACATTTTGCAAAATTTAAAGTTAAAAAGCTGCATCAAACCTAGTTGGAAGGGGAAGCATGTGAATGTGTGCTGCTCAGCTCGGGGGCGTGCAGCGATGCAGGGCATGGTAACAAGGAATCTACCCAGCTATGGGACACCAGGCCAGCCCCACTGCTGGCACCCCCCTGACACCCACCCAGCACTGGGCTGGGAACTCCCAGCCAGGCAGACAGAGCTGGGACTCACTGCTTGAGAGTTGCAGAGCTCAGTGTCTTGAAAATTCAGAGTCTTAGGCACACTACAGGTATAATTTTTTGAGGCAAATAATAATTTAGCTGTCTTGAACCTAAGGATGAATCATGGCAGTTTTCCTTTAAGCGTCTTAAAAAGCACATGGCAACACTGGTCGTGGGGAGCTGGCAGGTGACACTGGTAGTGTCCACTTGGTGACACCTGCCACTGCCAAAGGGCAGGTATGGCAGCACAGATCCTGCTCATCCTGCTCCTGAGGAGCAGCCAGCTTGCTACTGTAGAGAACATTTCAGTATCTAAGTCTCCCTCTAATCCCTTCCTGCAGTGGTGGGACAATTATTCCATAAATTAGGAAATAAATACTCTGCTTGGGCTCTGGCATTATGAACTATTTACCCAAGCTGTGCTTTCTTCTCCGGAGATACTCCTGCAAGGCTGCTGAAGGATGGAAATGTGCCTGCGCTTTTTTCCCCCCTTCTTTTTCTTTGCCCCTGCCTCCCTTTCATCTGCTCCTGTGATGAATTGTAGGGAAAAAACTACCCAAGCCCGCCTGTTTTGGCTTAGATCAGCTTTTCTTCTCATTATAATTTAAGTCTTTAAGGGTCTTCAGTAGGAGCCTGTAAAAGTCAGATCATTCATTCCCGTTGACGCCATGTGTTTCACGGCCATTCGGGCTGTGATTCATGCGGCGGTGCCCGGGACACGTCTCCTTTGTGCCGCGGCAGAACAATGCCTTTGTGTGCCGGGCTGGGCGCCCCCGCGCCGGGCTGCAGAGGGTTAACCGGGAAAATCTTGTAATAGCTGAAAACTATGGATTGAGCAAAATCTCCCTGTCAGCTCTCTGTGATTTTGCTGAGAGCACTTGGACATGCTGGCATTGGATTTACAAATTGAAAATCATTAATAATTCTAACCAGGCTGTGATAAATCTGAGATCAGTCTCGATGAACCTGGACACCATTTCATAAATCAAAAAGATTACTTAGGAATTTTTTAAAATCTGACGTCAAAATGTCATGGTTACTAATGGTTTTTGTAGATCTCTTGCAGTGATATATCATTTATCTACGCTACATCTAAAATGTGACACCAGGGCAGAAATGTGATGTCTTTAATATCATGAATACATTTTATCCCATAATAAAGGTATTAACAACTTCTTGTGACTTGCACTTGAAGTTCTGTGCCTGATTTAGAGCTATTGTTATCCTATTAACTGTTCCCCCCCCCCCAAAAAAAAAAAAAGAAAAAAAAATCACGTGCAGGCAGACTTGTTGCTTGGTCTGTGTGGGGTTGGGCTGGTAACTCGCCAAAGCGGAGAAGGGGTTTTCGTCCCAGCTCTCCACTCTCCCTCCCTGCTGCCCTGGGGTCCCGGGGCACAGTTCGCTCCTACCATGCAGGACAGCCTTAGTCCTGTCTGGGTGCTGCTCTATAGGGATCCTCAGCAGGAGCATCTGCTCCCAGGGTCACTTGGACAAGGCTCATCTTCCTGCTGGAACTGCAGGACAGTGAGGGAAGGAGGCTGAGGCTGTGCTCATGGTTAGGATCTGCTGTTCCTGACTAACCTCTGGCTGCTGGGGCTCTGCCCCTTTCCTTAGCTCCTTCTGCAGGGGCATGCACTGCTGTGAGGGTTGTGCCAAGGGGTCACCAGCAGATCTCCATGGTTTGACCAGCCAGCACATGCAATGTTCTGTCATCTCCTGCCAAAAGGAAAAATATGCTGCTGTTTGGCAAGGAAAGGGAATGATGGACCTGAATACCTTATGGTATTGGTAAGATGTGGGAGCACGACAAGACTTTTTTCAGCATGTGGCTGGAGTGATTATAGGTAGTTAGATGTGCAGCTTGGTGACAAGGAAACACTGGAACCAGGATGTACCTAACAAGCATGCATGGCTCCCAGCACAGAGTTCAGTTTTGCATTGGCTCATACTGATTTTTCCACTCCTTTTAAGTGGGCTGTTCTGAGAAAAGTTTACAAGACTTAGGGAATACAATTCCATCAAATAATCTCCAGAAAAATATTCTTCAGACCACTCCTTCAGCTGATTAATGAAGCTGATGTTTAAAAATATCCCTGAAGATGTAGGTAAAGTCTGAAATAAGGGAAGAAGTTGCATCTATACCATTGCTTTGACTCTGGAATCACTCACAGATGCTGTTTGCACAGACTGGCTTGGATGCTCTGCTCCTCAGTGAAGCCTGGGCTTGTGTTCTAAGACAGCTGTGTATTTCATACCAGACATTGTCTCAGCTCTGACTCTGGGGCACAAGCAAAAACCTTGAGGCAGTCTAAAATTTGCTGGAAGCAAGTGGCAGCCAGGAGCTCAGGTCCAAACTCACCCTTAGATCCCATAAACCTAATTTGGCAACTCATTGAACCAATGGTATTATATCAAACCTTAGTGTTAAAAGAAGGCCTAATAAACATTGGCTGCTCAAGGCCTCATCCAACCTGGGTGTTCAAGGCCAGGGGAGGCTAGTTCTGCTCAGCTCTGTGCATGTTCAGGTGTGCACGTCCCTAGAGGTGTTCCTTTGTCTCTCTGCTTCTCCCACCTCCAGCGTTTGCTGGCATGGGAAAATGCATCAGCCAGGGGTGCTATAGCACAGCACAATGCCAATTCTTACAAAGGATTGCTGTATTATAAATGACTTTTGGAGGGTTTGCTATAAAATGTTACATTGCTTTGGTGCATCCTTTTTAAAAATGAATGGTTCAACTGTTAAAATTTAAAGAGTCATTCCCAGGCTCTTCCCAGTGAGTCAGAAACACACTGCAGGAGCACACAGCCTCCAACGCTTCGGGTGCAGCTAAAGAGCTATCAGAGCCTAACAGGTAGCTGAGGAATTTAAAGCAAAGCTTTATGGGGAGAGATTACATTCAGAGGTGAACAAATGGTGGTACCAAGTCTATGCAAAGCAAGTGACAAAATGTAAAAATCCTCCCCGCCTTTTGAAGGAGAATATATCTTTCTTTCTGCATGGTTCCCATGAAAAATAGGCTTTTTTATTTCCCTTTTTCATGCTAGGAAATTAATATTTGCCTTTAAAAAAGATTTGGTGGAGGTTTGTGTGAAGGTCATTAGTAATCTCGCTGGGGAATAAAGAAGGGAGTGATTGAAATCTGCATGGGTTTGTTACTCATTTGTGACTTTGCTTTACATGCAACGTTTTTATTAAGAAAATAATACTTTGGGGCTGGTAATTGTGTTGCCAGCTGGGCCTGGGAGGGGAGAGGAAGAAAGCAGAGCACTGAAACCTACTATTTATGTCCCTGCTAGGTACAATTCCAGGCAGGTATATATATGGTAAATCTCCTTGAGCTGTCCCCAAAGTCACCCTGAAGTGCTGCAACTCTTCCCAGTGCTGAGCACATTCCTCCAGGGCCGCAGCTCTGTGGCCAGACTGCAGCTGCTGGTGGCAGGGCCAGTCCCGGGCACCATGGTGTGTAGGCAGCCCCAGCCCTGCCAAAGGTGGCCACAGGGGCGGGCACTGGAGCAAAGCGGGTGCTGGCCGCACAGACCTCAATCCCCTTGACGGGACAGGTCCTCCTGGAACCCCCAGGGACTTTCCCAGCAACTTCTGTTTGTCAGGTAGCAAGGTCGCCTGTTTTGGTTCCATTTAACCCCAAACCGCCCATGGTTAGGATTCAAGCTCTAAACCCCTGGTACTGCTCCCAAGCCTTCTTAAAAATTAGCATAGCAGAGAGTAGGTACAATCTGAAGTTGGCTTGTAAAATCTTTTGGAAGGATCATTAAGGGTATTTCATTATCTCCATATTGCCAAGGTCAGGCTGTCCATATTTCCTCTTTAGTGCTGCGATGGGAATATGCCGCGACTGTGGTATAATAGACCAGAAAATGTCCACACTGGGAATGATGGTAAATCAATAAAAACTCATCAATATAACTCCCACTTTCCCAAGGTACTGCAAACAGCCTCAAGTTTGTAATTTACTTACGTATCTTCACCTTTTTCCCAACATTTTTTACACCAACTTCTGAACTTTTTGTCTGTGTAAAATCTTTATGAGAGACAATATATATAAGGGATAAAATGCTTTATTGAAAAGATTATTGATTTTTTTTGGTCAAGCTGCTTGTGCAGCAGCTCCATGCTGCTCTCCCAGCAGGGAGATCTAAATTTGAGAGGGGTTGCAGCAGCTGGGTGGGAGGCAGGCAGATGTGAGGCTGGCAGTGTGGATGGAGAGGCATCTCCTGCCTGTTGCCCACCCAGCATGTGGCTGCTGAGCTGGGAGAGGAGAACAAAGGTGTGCAAAGACACACTGCAGAAGAGAGAGGGAGGAGAGCACAGCCTGGGCATAGGGAAGAGGGTTACACATCTCTCAAGGCTGATCATTAATATTATGTTATGGCTGTGTGCTGTGCTGTACAACCACCTAAGCAATATCAGGCATATTTTAGTCCTGCTTCCGCCCAGATCCACACTGCTTGAATGCTCAGACCAAGCCCAGAGCCAGGGTGGTTACTCTTATCCCACACATCCCATAGTGGGAGCGGGGAGCAGCAGCTAACAGGTTTCTGCAGTGCTGCTGGAACTCAGGTGTGTGCCTTTGGAGATCAGAGCAGCACTTTGGCTCTGCCTCAGTAAAACCTCAAGCAAACAGAAGTGGAGGAGTGCTCCTTCTTTCTCTATACCACCTTGCTTTCTTCTTCCATTTCCCCCTACTGCTCTTCATCTACTTTCCTCCCCTCTTTTTTTTTTCCCCCCTTCTCTCTCTCCCCTCTTCACTTACTTAGGTAAAAAACCAAAACCAACCAGCACAAATACACTGCATTTTTTCCAGGCTGACAAAGGGACATCCTCATCATGCAGCATATCCTGCCACAGACAGCTGGCCAATGGCTCCTGGCTCCTTCCCTGATGCTTTCAGAGTCCCTGTGGACGTGAGCATGAGGCTTGCAGGGTGCCGAGTGTCTTGGCTGGGGACAGGGAGGGCTGCAATAGCGCACGTGATCCATTCTGATGTGGAGGATGCTGAATCCTTTGGTACAAGCCAACCACTGAAATAAAACCAATCCCATTTTAATAAAAGTCCAAAGACACAATTAGATCTTGCAGATTATGCAAATGAGGTGTGGCCCTCTGACTGCTGGCAATTTGCCACACAGACCTCTGTGCTGCAGCACTTGGGAAGCCCTCTCTGAACACCAGTTAGAGACCCTTAGCCCCTTGCACAGCTCTGGAGCCTGAAGCCCTGATAAATATTCCACAAAATACGAACAGCCTATTTTCTCTTGCCACTCTGACCTTTTCCCCAAGACGTTAGAATGTATTTTTTTTGCCAGCTACTGTATGCTTATCCCCAGGGGTCAGGGACCTACAGGGCTCTATTAACTGTCAGTGGGGTTTTTTTCCTGATGTCTGAGTTTACCCACAGCTAAGTTAATGTACTGAAGAGAGTCTTGGCAGGGGCAATAGACATTGTGTCACTGAGGGCATAAAGGCCAAGGAGTGGATGGAAAAACCTGGTGGTGAAACTTAATCAGCAAGTGAAGACGTGAAGCAAGACTGCATTTGATAAGAGGGACCCCACAAACACCTAGAGGAAACAGGAGTGGCTGCTTTCCCTTTCCCCCTCCACCCTTCGGTCCCATCACCCAGAGCTGGCAGCTGGGAGGCAGAGGGGTGCTGCTGCCAGTGCTTGCCCTGCACAGGGATAGCCACAGCACCCATAGCAGCACCCTTGCACAGAGCACCTAGCTCTCAGCTTTGGGGTTGCCTGCAGTGCTCAGGCACTTGTCTGGAGGATAAGTGCCTTCTCTCCTTCCATCCTCTATTTTCTCATTTTTGACTTTTATGGTTTTTCATTTACAAGTCTAATCAGAGAGAGGCAGCAGGATGGAATAGTGCAATCATTCAACATGGATTAACAATAGAGTCAATGGTCTACAAGTGTTTGCAGCATCCCACAGCACAAGCTCCTGCAGCACCCAGTCAGAAGAGGCTCTGGGAGGCTGAAACAAGGAGTTACAAACACAAACCTATTGCCTGAAAACCTCGTCTGAACACACCTGCCTTCCAAACTGACCAGCATTTTTCAGGAGATCCCCTTGAGAAAGGCTCTGGGCCAGACAAAGGCAAGGGAAACATTTAGTTTTATCAGCTTTCAACAACTTCACTGCCACAGCTGTGGCCACAACACAAGCAAGCTGGCCAGAAGACAGCTCACTGAGGGTGCCACTAACTGGACTGGATCAGATCCCACCACAGCCATGGCCTTAGACCACATACTGCCACCGTGAGCCCAGCTTTCCAAGCTGAGTATGTTCCTGCAGGGAGTCCCACATGTACCCTTTGGATTGCTCTTCACAGCTCTACAAATACAAATCTCCAGACCCATTTTTTGCAGGAAAGAAATAATCTAGTTTAATCATACCAGCACACATCACTGTTTGAGTGTGCAAATCCCTGTCAGCGAGAACCTGAAGAGTGTGGCACCCAGGTGAGGAGTGCAATTTCAACCCACTGCAAAAGTAATTAAGGGCACAATTTAGCAAAATAGTAAGAATCTGGGGTTTGTTTTATTTTAATCACTTGCATAGGCACTGCACTGAGTCAGGACTTCATGCTGCATATCATTCCTCCATACAGGGAGGAATATTCCACCTGGCTATGAAACAAGGTGAGCCTCCCAGCAGCACGCTGCACTGGTCCTGAGCCCTGCTGCCCTGGGCTGCACCAGTGTTGGCAGAATGCTGCAGCTTTGCTCATCCTGCCAACTCATCCCACCCTGCTCTTCACACAAACTGCCTTTCAAAGCCTAACAGGCTAAAACTGGGGGTTTAAGAGCAGTCTAAAGTTAAAAATAGCTGACATTTTGAAAGTGACTGCAAGGTAAAATTCAGGCTTCCACTGGGTTTGTCAGCTATCAGGATGTATTCTGAGTAGAGGAGTGTGCAAAACATGATTGCTGCTAAAGACCACAGCTGAGAAAAAAACATGTCACACTTTTGTAACTGTTGTATGTGAAATGAAACATAATAGATTCACTCTCAATTGAAGACTAGATTGGTAAACAGGGTAAATGACATCCTATGATGAAGTTCAGTAAACTTCAAGGCAATGCCTGCTGAGGCAGGAAGGCTAGAAGTTTTGGTTTCCAGAAATTCTGAGCCTTTCTCCAATGTTTTCCATGTTATTTTAAACTGTTGTTACCCCCAAAAGGTGCAGACTGTGGTACCTGAATATATACAGACATGTCAGCTCCATGATGCGACTCACTGTGGCTGGCCCATAATTTACCAGCTTTAACCCTCCCGTGGAATGACATCTATATAAATATTGTTAATAGCACTAACATAATGTTAAGTCAGGTTTTACTGGACTCCCTCATACACCCTTTGGATTTATTAGCTATAGGATTTTAAGTAAATTTTTATTAGCCCAAGTTAAACCCAGCTACCATGGGCTTGGCATTTGGGCTTTCTTTCCCCCATCTTTCTTCCTTTATCTGAGCTTGGGCCCCCTTATCCCAGCCCACTGCATCCCTCCTCAGACCAAAATGTCCTCAGATAAATCTTATGGAATGAAATATTTATTAATTTTCCTAACCAGTGTTGATCTCATAAATTACCAGGACTTTTTCATGAAATGGTTATTAACATCCATGGCTGTATGTTAATGGCTTATTGACCAAATATGGGATAATTAGACCCTAGGAGCACTGGCCACTGTGATCTATGAGAAGCAAATTTGGCCCTTATTACACCAATGACCTATTTAATATCTACTGATGAATTTAAGGCAGAATCACAGGCAGAACTGGTTTGGAGGAGCTGCCCTCCAACTAATGAGCAGAAGGATTCTTGTGTAAAATCTATTGATCCAGAAAAAAAAAATATTAACAAAAATAATTTTCTTGTTTTGTAACTGATGATTAGTTGGCTGAATAAGTGCTAGACTGAGGTGCAGCAGGACAATGCTGGTGACCAGATATTTCCTGGGATTAACAAAACAATGAGTCTGTTTGACGACAGGGCCCTGCCTTCTCTCCCGGCTTGGAAGGATTTAGGTCCTAATTTCTACCATGAAGATTAATACTGGTATTTGTAAAAGATTTGAAACATTTGTCTGTGCTGCAGTTTCAGGAAGAACTGTTTAGACCTGCTGCAAATAAGCGAGCTGTGTTTGGGTGAAGTTCCTGAGCATCCCGTGTATTTGAAATGGGAGAGTTACCATTCTGTGTGCTGCTCAGGGAGACCCTTTCCTCTGTCATCTTCACAGTATTTAAAATCTAACTAAAGATAAAATAAAAGGAATCAAAGGCAAGCCAGAAAGGAAAGGATACAATCCATTTGAGGCACTCAAGCTACAGCCTCATGGTAGGCAGGATGGACAAGTCTGGGGAGAGTCTAAAAATTAAGCTGGTGATGTTTTTGTGAATACAAAATAAGCCTTCCAAGAAACCCCAAAACAAACCAACCAACCACAAAAAAACCCCAAACCCAAACCAAACAAAACCAACCAACCAACCCCCCACGAAACCAAACCAAAGAAGACTAATTTGCACTCTGGACCTTCGACCCAGAAAGCTTTCTGTACAAATGCAGCTACTTGGAATTGTTACAAGAACATCTCAATCAGCAGAGAGGAGTTATTTGCATCCCTCATTGATTTGGATCCAAAGAGATACAATTTAAGGTATGTGTTTGTGTGGGAGCTGATGGCTCATGGTGCTGTGCCTCGCTGGGCACTCCCAGCCAGGCTCGCCTTCCACAGCTCATTGTTTAGTCCTGTTCCTAAGGCCCCCTCCAGCTGCTTACCCAGCTTGCCTGATTCTCTTGAAACCTGGAGTGTCTCAAATGAGGAGAGACTGCTTTGGCAGGTCATCATGGAGATCCTGTAACACAACAGATGAGGGAGAGGAAACAATTTATTGCCCAAATAAACACTATAGCTCCAAATATCAGGCAGCCACCACTCTTCTTATCCCATTTGCTACAACTTTTAGGTCTTGTGAAGCTGCTACCAGTGCTTTTAAACTCTCCCTGACAGATTCAGCTTCTCTATAAGAAGGGGTAAACCCGAGAAGGGATTAACCAATTGCTGCAAACAGGACTGCTGTGAGTCCTCACAATTCAGACATGGCCAAAGCTCCAAGATGCTACAATTAATTTTAACTTCCATTGCATTAAAAAAAATCCCAAACAACAGCTTTCCCCAGCAGTTCCTCCATCATGGCTGTGCAATGCAGAGCTTTCCCAGGCCAGGCCAGACTCAAGCTTCCAGTCCAGGACTGGCTCAAGCTCCCAGCCAAGGCTGGGCTCAGTGTGGGCCTTGCAGATCCCACACTGGAGTCTCTGATGCCCGGGCACACAGATTACTGCAGCAGTGCATCACTGCAGATAAAGTAAATCCAGTAATAAATATGGAGTGCAGAAGCAGACTGCGAGGAGTAATTCACAACAGCTATTGTACCTCTCCAATTCACTGTACTAGGAGAGATTGCCTGGAGGTAGATAGTGGAAATATTAGAAGGTGAAATAAGAAGGAAGTTTCTCTAACTGAGCTGAGGACAAGCTTTATAGGCTAATGAAGGGACAGATGACACAGACAAAAGGAAAATACCATAAGAGATAAAAAGGAAGAATTAATACATGAAAAATGAAAGCAAGCAGATTAAAAATAGAAAGCTACCAGCACTCCCTTTGCTCACATATTACTCCCTAATTACAGATAAGAACCCAGGGGCTGCAGTCAGACACACTGTTTTAATCATTGCTATACCCTTTTCCTGCTTCTTTTGCCCTCTCTCAAGGAAACTGCTAAAAACCACCAGAAAGATGAACAGAGAAACAACTCAGCCAGGATTCCAGGCATGCCTGGCAGAGATACCCACAGGCATCATACCAAGCCAGGGAAGCTGAGGCTATAACCACCACTGCTTATCTTCCTCCCTTCATCTCTTCTTCAGCAGCACCAGGAACACAGCCAGTGCCCAGCTGTCTGAGGCTTTTAACAGCTCCCACCCTCCCAGATTGCACGACTGCAGGCAGGTGAAGTGGGTGTTTAGGAGAGTGACTGTGTAGGACTAGGATGACACTCTCTTGGTGGTAAAGATAGCCTCCAAATCCATCCCAGGTACAACCAAAAGAGCAACTGTTATGAAAGCACAACCTGAAGGGCCTGCCCAACCAGGGGCTGTGAGCCTGGAGCCGAGGACAACTGAGACCAAAAGCATTGAAAGCCCTCTGCCCAGAGCAGAGCAATGTCCCAGACTCAGTCCTCACACCCCGTGACCTCACACCTGCTGACCAAGTGCCCACTTAGTGCTTGGTTTCCTGCTCAGTTTCACTACCAGCCAACAAACCCCTGGATTTAAAAATGAAATACAAAGGAAAGAAAACCAAATTCCTTTCCCCTGTCTATGGAGTTCAGCAGGAGAATGCTGTAGATTCTCCCTCTTTTCTTGCAAATGTAGTGTCACTTTTGAAATGGATCACCTGCCTGCTCCAGGCTCTGCAGTTGCAGAGAATTCCTCTCTCCCTGCTGATTCCCAGCAACCCACCACAGTACTGCCTCCCAATACCTCTTGCAGCTGAAATTTGCTCTTTCTTCTCATGACAGGGTGTAAGAAAGGATAGGTGCAGATTTTAACCTCTGTAATAGACACTAAATCACATATATTTGTTTTCCTCTGTGCTGGGAAAATGTCCCCAAGGAAGCATGTTAAATTTGGGCTTTAAAAGCACCAATTTAGCTATTATGAGTTTTCCAGGCTTTTTCTATTCAGGGAATGTTTGGCTTGAATACAGTATGTAGAAGAAATAAGATCAACTCAACTGTTTTAAAGCTGATTGACACCTTGGGTTTTTTCCCTTGTAATCTGAAGCGATGGAAAAAAAATATAAAGGGAACCAGACACTCATTTAAAAGAAATTATTTCCTTGCCTGCAGTCCCTGATCAGGGCTGCCTGTGCAGGGAGAATGAGATCTCATAAAAAGCCTTTCGTGGGTTCTTTTTCACATCATTTCAATTCAGGTTTTGGTGGCAGATGAACTGTATTTCATCAGAGTTTAGAGGAAATTCAAAGTGAAGTTAAGGAAGTTGCTGTAAATGAGAAAAAAAATTCCCAACAAACCCTTTCATTCTAGCTTAACATATCAGCCAAATCAGGAAACAGCTGTAGCAGAAATATTGTTTTTAATAATCGGAGAGAGCAGCGGAGCCGCAGCTTTTGTTGGAACAGTGACCCCCAATGGCGAGAGCGACGGCGGCTGCAGAGGAGGAGGAGACCCTCGCCAAGGCAAGGAGAGTCTTGCTGAAAACCCACCCGGGGCACTTTGTGACATCCTTCCAGCCCATCACCTCCCTGCCCACAGCACCGACACACGCAGCCCTCGCCCCTGGACTGTGGGCATCGCAGCGGTGGCAGCCCCTGGCCTCACTGGCTCTTTCTGGGATGGAGCTGCATGGGGACACATGGGAGGTCTTGTGCCCTCTCGGGAAGATTGTCAGACATGAACCCCTTGTGTCCAGCTTCCACTAGAGCTCTTGTTCCCTGTGGAAACTTTGCCTGGGAAGGCACCCACGGCCTGCCGAGGCCATGGGAGGAGGTGTTGGTCCCTGGCTCTGTAGGGCTGGTGGGCAGCTCCTCTCAGGGCACACTGGCACCTCTGATCTCCTTGGAGGCACTGGCTGGTGGCAGGAGGCAGGCACCAGGTGTAGGGCTGTGCAGAATCCTGGGGAGGGAGGAAGTGACACAAAGTCTTTGTGGGGAGCTGGAGTGGATGAAGCTGGGGAGAGCACTCCAGGCATGAAACAACAGCATGGCATTAGAGAGGAATCCCAGAAAGTGGTCAGTGTCCCTCTCTGCTTTGCCACTGTAGGGATGACAAGGGGCACATGATGGAAGTGCGATCTGTGGTGTCTAATGGCCAGGGTGAAATGGTCCCAAGAGCAGCCCCGGGAGTCTCCTGACACAGGCTCTACATGAAACAGCATGACCTGGGGCTCACGGCTTTGACCAGAGTCCAGGTTTCTTGCTGATAAGTCGGGAGACCTGCTCCTGGGGGCATGGAAATTCCCTGTTGCTTCTCCAGCACAATGACCACACACCTTGAAGCCCAAGTGGTGACGCTCCTTTGGCTGCTGCAGTGTCACACCATGCTCAGGTTGTTTGCCCTGGGTGGGCTTCAGGGGCAGAAAGGAGAAGCAGGGTGCTTCCTGCTAAGGGAAATATCAAGGGGCATAATGTTGCAATGGCTGCACCAAGAGCCTCCCTCTGGCCATTGAATTTTTCCATCACTGAGGCTACGGACTGGCAGTGCCTGATGCACTAGGTGCAAGATAGTTCTTTCTGGTCAGTACTCATAGCCTCGTGGTTGAACGGTTTGTTTATGCTGACAGAATGTCATCTGCCTCAGCTTTGATTTTGCAAATAATCTACCTCCAGCTATGAATGCTCTCACTCCAAGATAGCCTCAACTTCCGTACCGCCACAGGGCACGGGATGATTTCATGATGGTTAAGGGGAGATGAAAGGATTTTTGCCCTTGTCCCTTTCCCTTCTTTTGAGAAGTGAACACTAAAGTTTAAGCCTCCCAACAGAAAATTTGTAAAAATGTGAGAAGACAGTAGAGACCAAATAATTATCCATAATCAATACAGTTAAAGTCAATGGACTCCGCATGTCCTCTTCTAATAGACTTTGTTCTGGGTTGTACCTTGACAGTTTATTTAGAAATATGAACTCTGTAAGGAATGGCTATTTGACTATGTAATCTTGTTAAACTCATACGTTCAGCCGGTCTGAAGTCTATATCATTGCAGGCAGCTGGAACTAAATGTTTTGATAGCAAAAAAAAATGCTTCATTGAAGAACATCCTGAAATAATGGGACTAATAAGTTGCCAAGAGAACGGCTTACGTGGGCCTGAGTGAAATTATCATGAGGCAGGGGGAAAAATTTTTGACCCACATCTTAAATTCTTGCTTAGTCAAGTTATGCAGGGAAATAGATTGTATAATGGGACACATTTGTAAAATAAAACTGATTAGTGACGGTGGTGTCTTAAACAACCTACGTCCAGCATTAAATCAGATTAATTTATAGGTGATTTTGTTGATGAGCACACACTGACTCTCCCATGGTGTGAATTTCAATAACTTGCCTTCCTTGTTGGAATCCATAATTCTATTATTTGAGACACTTCATTGTTATAGATAACACATTTTAAGTGATATTATTTATGCCGTTTCGTCTTGTCACTTAGATTCTTGCTCAAGTTCATTAATGTATTGTGCTCCTCTCTGTACAAGAGGGTGCAGTGAGAGCAATTGATTTTAAGTCCACATAATGACTGATGATATCATGCATGTTTACCGCTTTGACACTGCAGACTAGATGCTAATGCTGCAGAGATAAACATGATGTCATTTTATGCAATTAAACACTTAATATACAGCAGGTAATGATTTGGTAAGCTTGGCACATGCAAGCAGTGGCTTTTAATCTTATTAACAGGGGTGGGATGATGCCACAAGTGATATACACATACTTAGTCTGTATCAACAAAAAAAACCTTTTAAGGGCTTGGGTAATTCTGCTGTGATAGGATGAAGATACCTAAAATATGGCCCTAGCAGTTCATGAGCAGCTTTTATGTGATCTAGGAAGAGATGTCAGATTTGGACTACCCTGAAACCAAGCAAGTGAAGTGTTCCATATATGCCTTGTTCTCCTCTTCCCAGAGAGGGTGGGTTACTGGCTGACTGTGGACACAGCACACTCTTGAGAGTACAGGCATGGGGTGAACACCAGTGTCCCACCATCTTCTCTAAACTGTCTTGGCCCTTCTCATTGCTAGTTAATATCACAGAATCACAGAATGTTAGGGACTGGAAGGGATTTCCAAAGATCATCCAGTCCAACCTGCCTGCCAGAGCAGGATCACTTCCACCAGATCACACAGGAACACAGGTTTCGAGTATCTCCATGTCCATCTAATGAGGCAGCCAGGTGACAACCACATCCATGCTGTTGATTGAAGGCTGAGTGTATCCTGCTCTCCAAGGGGAAATGTTTCAAAAATGCCCCTCTGATGTGCCAGACCCACTGCAGTCCTGCCCCTTCTCTGAAGTGGTGGAACCTCTACTTCTCCATGCAGTTCTGGTCTCCCTCCTGCTGTGGATGCTTTCAATGGCCAGGAGCTGCTCAGAATTTGCCTTAGCTCCACAGATGCAGCAGCAAATGGTCTCCTTCCACTACAGTCAATATTTCCCAGCTCTGACAGATTAGCTGGAGTAATCACAGATTTTATGTGGCACAATTAACATATCTTTTCTTTATAGCTCTTGCACATGAATTTGTCTGTGATAAGCAAGGTCAAGCTGTGCACCAAGGCAGCACCATACTTTCAGGCAGGACCGAGGCTCACAATGCTGCTTGGCAGGAAACTCTGCCAAGTGACCACACACCAAGTTGCTTCAGTAACTCAGCAGCAAGTGGACTGCAGCACAACCTTCTCCAGTGCTTGTAGCAGTGCCACCTTTTCTCCTTTCCTGTGTTATTTGGAGGTGGCAGGCACAGATTTTAAGACCTGCTCGTTGTATTACTGGAAAATCAGGAAAGGAAGGGATTTGTTTGGGGTAGACCCCAGGCACCATCACAACTGACATGGGTGGGGCTTGGGTTGACCAGCATGTGAAAACATGGAGCAAAGCTCTAGAACACAGGGGAAAGGTTTACAAAGCCATCCCCAGATGCTGAAACAAAAGACCTGGCTTTGTAAAGGGTTTGAAACAACACAGTGGTTCTGTCTGAATTTCTGGGGTCTCTTCATTTTAGGGGTAGGATGCATGCAAGTAGAGATGCTCAGGCTGAGAGTGGAGATGAAGGAGCTGAGCAAGCTGGAACTCGGTGAACGACCTTATTTTATTAAGTCCCTTGTTCATCTTAGTCTCTGTGGGTTCCTGTCCTCCCTCTCCCTCCTGCAAGATATGCAGTTGCTCTTCCATGCTGCCCTTTCTGACAGATTCCTTAGTCCCACTGACCTCTGTCATGGTTCTCCCCTTTCCCACTTCCCTGAAATCAATTACCTGCTCTGCACTCCTCCATATTCATCAGGGCTCCAGCCATTTGACCTGCAGCCCCCTGCTCCCTCTCCAGCTGGAGTGCTGCTTCCAGGATTTGTGGAGGAATGGCTCTGTCTTCACTAATCAAGCAAAGAGGGGTCAAACAAAAAAAGATGCTGTGGGGCCCCTGGGCTGGGTGCTCTGGGGTGCAGCGATGTCTCTGCCTTGCTCCAGAGCATCTGTTGTGTTGAAGTGTGACTGACCATGGCAGACCTTGTGCACCTTGGTAGGGAGTGATTGCTGCTGGATAAGAAGCAAAAGGAGATGAGTGTGTCAAGGAACACCCACAGAATCAAGGACAATAGCTGGGTTTCACTCCCCACACCTGGAACACAGTCATCCTTGCTCCTAGGAGCTCTGGGTGTTTTGGTGGTCCCGGTGGAAGCCCCAGTGTCATGCCAGTCCAGAAGCTGGCCATGGGATAGGGCTGTACCTGGCCATGGCTGAGTTTAACCGTGACTGACCCTGCAGGGCAGGAAGTGCACAGCCCCTAAATGAGTCTTTATTTCACAGGCTGGTGTGATCCGTGGGTCCCAAGATTAACCCCAACAGCTGCCACAGAGAGTATCAGGCTTTGTGCTTCATTTACTCTCAAATCAAACAATATCCGTGTGACAGGGGATGTTGATCCATGAGTAATTCAGCAGAGGCTGCTGCAAAGCTCCCTTTGCAAAGCGATGCACAGCCTGTGCTTGTTGATCCAGCCCCTTCCAGGCCTCTGCTGAGGCAGGGCTTGGCAGCTCTGCTTGCTCCCTGCCTGCAGCTGCCCACAGCTGCCCATCCGTCTGGCACCACCCAGGCTCCCACTTCAGCCTGCTGCTCTGTTCAGCTCACCCACTGACCAACCACCCTTCTGCTCTTGCCAGGACCATGACAACAGTTGCCCAAATGGCTTTTCCTGTTGAGTGCTTCAGGGTGAGCACAAGCCCTGGGCTGACCAAGGACACTAGAACTGCAATGCTGCAGTTAGCAGGGTCCCAAGGTTTCAGATCCAGGGCTTGCAGGTCCCCACTCTGGCCTCCTGAGCAGAGGTGGAAAGGTGTCAGGCAAGGCAGAGATGTGTCATGCCTCGTGAGGGGACACCCACTCACCAAGGGATCTTGGTACTGTGGCAGCCACGTCACTTACATCACCACTGAGTCAGTGCTGCTTGTGGGAAGTGGCACTGTGCTGGGGACATGAGGCTGGGGACCAGCTCCTCACCTCTGTGGCTGCTCTTGTATTGTGGCTGGTGCCTTTGCTGAGAACACAGGAACCAGCCCTGCTGCCAGGTGTCACCAAGGGCTATCCCAGCCACAGCACCCACTGGTGAGATAACAGGAGAGACCTGTGGGCAGGAGGGCATTAATGTCACCAGGGCCGAGTGCTGCCATCAGAGAGAGACAAGCTGAAGGGAAAGCCTCTGCCACACAGGTGCTGAGCCCTGTGCTGCTCTGCAGGAGATGCTGCTGTTTCTGGACAGCATCCCAGAGCCAGGCTGCACAAGCACATGTCCCTGTGCCGTGGTGGGGGCTGAGGCTGCACCTTTGTTTCTCTTTCAGGTTTCCTGTCCAAACAATGGCACCAGGGCTTGTGTTTGGATTTCATTTTGTCTTCTTTCTAAAGTCTCTGGGACATGCCTGGGTTAATATTGTAGTTTATCAACAATCAGTGCTCAAGAAATAGGCTGTCTATGGGTGATATTTAATGAGCTTGGAAATGAGAATATGGCTGTGCTGTTGCAGGAGACAGGAATGAGAATTTTAATGAGGGTTTATGTTTAATAAAAGATTAATAAATTTTAATTAAATTAAACCAATAAAGTTCAATATTTGCTTAGCATATCAAAGTTCTGTTTGGCGTGGTGGTGTGTGAAATGCTAGCTCACATTCTGCTAACACAGGGGTCTGCCTCCTGCTTCCACTGGCACTGCCAGCCCTGGCAGAGCAGGTATGGGAAAATCCTCCTGTTCTGGGAAGGGCCTGCAGGAAATGTTAGAATTTTGGAATATTTTCCAGATGGGTCATCATCAGAGGCACCAAAGGTCCCTCCCTGGATCACAGACCCCACATTTGCTGGCAGCTGATGTTCAGCTACCTGCAGTGTGCCAGAGTGAGCTGGTGCCACAGAGAGCAGTGTGCAGCTTCCTGGCTAAAAGCTTTCCCATGTAAAACAACTTCTAGCTTGGGGAAAGTGTTTGCTGCTCAGTTGCTCCCTTGGAAGCCCCATGGGCTTTCATATTTGACAAACTCTTATTTAGTGTCATGGTTAGCACTGCGAGAGCTGTCCCTAAATTATCAAAGTCTATTTCAAGACACATTTTAAAGAAAATTTGAGATAAATCCTATTTAGTTGTGAATGCAGTGAAATGAAAACCAGTCCAGCCCAGAACTGGTTACAGAGGCCTGCAATGTGAGCAGCATGTGGCACTGAGACCTGTGCCCAGCTTTGTGACATGCCAGCACCTCCTTTCCCAGCCCAGTCTCCAAAGCAGGACTGGGGGGCATGAGGGGCTGGTCATGGTTGATCCATGAGTGAAGCACAAACTGCTGGGGATCCAAGCTATGCTAGATTGCAGCCACATGTCCCTAGGGACCTTGACAGAATCCCAAGCATGGTGGGGCCCTGACAGCATTTCAGTGCCATGGGCTGGGTGCAAGGACACTCTCAGTCCCATGTTCCTGCAGCAGCTCTTGGCAGAGGCTGGCAGTGACCTGGTGGCCTCGCACAGGGCCCTCCAGAGAACTTCTGAACAGCATTCTGCAATTGTAAGCGAACAGCTGGCATGAAACATGGTTTAATTGTTTACAGGGGCCTGAGCCAGATGTGGTGCATGCTCCCTGCACCGGGTCAAGGCTAATCAGTGCAAGAAGGAAGGGGGACAGGCAGGCTGATGCAGCTCCTGCCAGGCAGGAGCCAATGCCTGGCACAGTCTTCAGCACAGGTAGAGTGAGCAGCTGGTGCAGCATGGCATGGTGTAGCACAGCAGAGAACAGCATGGTGTGGCACAGCACAGAATGGCATGGTGTGGCATGATACACACAGTGTGATACAGCACAGAACACTGTGCAGCCTCTGGGATTTGTGGTCTCCCACAGGCAGCCAGGACAGCATGGCAGAGACCCTGTGAGTGTTGGCACTCATGGCTGTTGCTGGCATTGGTCAGACTGGGACAACAACTGTGGTCATGATGGGCTCTCACTTTCTGCAGGGGCTGCCAGAGGCTCCAGCCCAACATACAAGACCCCTGCTCCCCATTCACTGCTATGGGCAACACATGCCCACACAAATTGTGAACCATTTGGATTTGGAAGAAATGGAAAAGCTCAGGGTTTATATCAGAGCAATGTCCATGGATAGAGCCACAGCTTTCTGTCAGCTGCCAGTACTGCTCCAGGAGCCCCTCTTGGCTCAGCCCCTCTGCTGACTCCAGAGGAGAGTTTGGGCTTACACTCCTGGTGGTGACCACCCTCTCCCAGCATGGCCAGGAGAGTGGCAGGCAGGGCAGCGATTAAGAAATGTTATTAGGAGGCTTCATAGGCAATAAATGTATTTCTCCTAAAAGAACTGGAGGAATATTCAGATTATTACATTTATTAGAGGGCTCAGCAAATGTGTTACACCCATATGACAAATAAATGTGATGGTTTCAGATTTCATTAGGCAGCCCGGGGCAGCTGTGCTTTGTCCCAGCCACAAATGAGCAGGGTCTCTGTCATGATTCCTTAATGGTCATTTTTGCATCAGTAGTAATGAATGCACCCAGTGTGGTTGTTCTGTCCCTTAACCCTTGCCCAGCACTGAGGCCATGATGTTGGAGCTCCTGGGGTCTGGGTGCAGCTGATGGAGGGAGCAGCCCCTTCATTCTGAAGGAACCATATGAAGGAGCCAATTTGCAGGCTAATGTGTTGCTGCATGCCCTAAGCAAGATGGCAGTGAAGAGGAAAGAGCTCTGGGCACCCAGCACCACCTCTGCCAGCTTCACTGGGGCTCAGAGTCAGATCCTGACCAGAAGAGCCTCCCTGTTGCTACGCCAGTGCTGCCAGTGCACAGCAATGTATGCAGGGAAGGAATGCAGGAGAGTGGGGGGTGGAGAGGGACAATAATTGCTCTGGGTTTTGTGTTTTTTTTTTTCTCTCTTTAAATTTACCAGTGTCAAAACCAATCTGAGCAGTGGATGCATATATTTAAATTAAAAGTAATTAAAAATGTGCTGCCAGAAAAATGCATGATGGATTCAATGTAAGAAAATGAAGTAATAAAATACTTTATGGATTAACTCATATCAGACTGTTTTGCAAATTTATTTTTCATTATGATACATCCATATCAGATAATGTCTGAATTTATTATGTTGCCTTCAGGCAGGCAGTGTCTGAAACCTTCACAGCCCCATTTGGGTCCCAGTGACTGGTGAGCAAGGTTTCTGTCATCATTTCTTAGTGGTCACTTCACCTCAGTAATAATGAACGAGTCAAGCAGGGCTGTTATTTTCTTTAATCTCTTTCCTCATATTAAAAAAATACAGCCAGCCACATCATTATTGCAGCAGGCCCAGAGGACTATTTCCAGGTCATTACTCCAGTTCGTCTGAGCGTCTCAAGGTCCTAAAGGGTTTGGGGTTATATGCAATAAGGCGTTCGTCGACAACATTTCCCTTGAGCCCTAGGTGTTAATGAGAAAGATTTTCCATGTGGCTGTTAGCACTGTGCAGTTTAAAAAGTCACAAAGAAAATGGGATTTCCTATTTCATCTTTCTGTCTCATCACTGATCTTTTCTGTTTGCATACTGTGGGAGGGTATTTACCTCTCTGATTGCTTGGATTCACACAGTTATTCTTCTAAAGGGGGAATCTGATCCATATGCAGGGCAGATCTCCACCAGCCAAGTCTGAAATTTGCTGGATTATTCACTTTAAATCTCTTAGTCTGACAGAGTACTTTTCCCTCCTCCTGGACAGAAGAAATGTCAAAATGCTTACCTACACCAATGCTAATGCCATCAAATATTCCATATTTTGCCTGGGAGAGAGGCTTGACATAATAGCAAGCATTTGAATGTTATGATAGGGTTATGGAGTGCAGTCTGGTGTCTCCATGCTGCATCTCATAGGACAGCCCAATAAAGCAATCACATGCCTGGAGTGTGCTGCTGAAAAACCTTGAGACTAAATGACACTGTGCAGGGCTGGGTCCCAAACCATGGGCAGAGGGATGGGCATGCCAGGGCTCCTGCCATGGAGGAGAGCCACTTAGGAACATGGGCATGGCTGTGTAGCCTGGGCTGAGCATGGGAGAGGTGTTCAAGGCCCTTGCTGTTGCCTTGGGGCTGCACGACAAGTGTTGCCTTTGGTGCATCTCACCCAGCTGCTGGGGAAGGGCTTGGGGGTGCCTGCAGGCCTGGCATGCTTCTGTGTCCCCTCCCAGCTTTGTGGGGCAAGGGCAATTCCCTTTTAGGAAGGCTTTGGTACACCCATGGTCACCCCAGCCATGTGCTTCGCTTGTGCCTGGAAGGTGCCAGGCAGCTGCTGGAGCCCTGAACTCCCACAGGCATGGGGCAGTCCAGGGGATCTCAAAACTCAGAGGCTTAAACTTTCTAACCTGATCTTTGATGAACATTTTTGTTTGCTCAGCATCTTCAGCTATTTGCCAAAGCAGAGCCCACTACACTTGTGGTGTGCTTTTAGAGCTGCTTTGAATTTTAAAAGGTGTAAAAATGACAGAATATTAACAAAAGCATTGATTTCCTTATTTATTTTTATGCATTTTATTAACTGAAACACTTTAAAGTGTAACTAAAGTGTAACCACTGTGTATTAAATTTGCTCTGCAGTGTTAGATATGAATCTCAAGCAATAAACCAAATTGGATTCTTTATAAAGCAGAAATTTAGAAAGAATACAATTGGAAGTGCTGCCTGCACTGCCAGGCAATCGCTGCAGAACACCAGCCCTGCAAACAACAGGTCGTCTGCCCGCTTCCTGGGCAGGATTTTGCTGAAGCTTCCCTCCAGCAGAAGTTCTTTACAGAGTCATGAAGAAGTAGATAAAGCACCAAAAGCCCTGTAGATAATTTTAGGAATTTCATGTCTGAGGACGGGCTCGGAGCGGAGATACACTGTTATGTCAACAATTTTTATAACCACTTACTCAACAAACCTGAGCTCCTTTGTACTCCAGACTAAAGGCATGAAATTGTCTCACTCCATCCTCAGAATGGATGTTTTATAAATTCCTGGAAAATCTACCCCAGTGTAGGGAAAGGACGTGGCTTTGAAGCTCTGTCTTTGCTCATACTCCAGTGAATTTCGCAATAAAACTGATTCCAGCTGTGGGGAGATTTTGGTGTCTGGAGGAATGCTCCCATCCCACAGATCTCACAGCCATTTTATCATTAATTTAAAAAAAAAAAATCCTCTGGAACAGCAATATAATCCCACCAGGAATGCTATTGAGCGGGGCCCGTGCTTGGAACATGTGCAAGGCTATAGAAATGCTAAGTGTTCCAGGAGCGAAAAAAAAGCGTCTTAATCCAGGTACTCAGAGTTACTGAATACATATCAATTTTCCCCTTAACCTGTTCTTTTAAAGATGTGCAACTGCACAAATCTAGTTATTAGCAAAACTTAGATGTAAGATGAGTTCAGAGGCATAAAAATATCTTGGTTCCCCAATGGGGATAATATTAGCACGTCACCGTATAACGATACCGTGCAGGAGAGTTTAATTTGTGCTTGTGCGGCACTTGCATTATATTGCTGAGCATCAGGAAAAAGCCAACGAGGAAATTCATAATTCTGCTCTCAGGGCCAGCTTTACATGATCCAGGGTCACCCATTGCCTGCTGGTTGGAAAGAAAATGTTTGTCCAGCTACAGAGGTGTGAGAATGAGCCCTCCAAGCACCTTGCAAGGGAGGTTCTGGCTTTGTGCTGCTTCAAAAGAAAACAAATGCAGGTTCCACGAACACGTAGGTGTGACCGTATGGCAACATGCAGCACGTGGGGACACGGGGATGGATGGGCAGCCTTCACTATAAAGCACTCTTGACCTGGAAACTGGAATCACAGCAATGGTGTGGAGCTTTTGCAGAAGGAGCACTGGGATCTCAGTCCCAGTGGCTGGACGAGCAGCGAGGAGAGGCTCCGTTGTGGTTTCACACGCCGCAGGCTCTCGCTTCACCCCTGCCACAGCCAGAGCCGAGCCACTCCAAAGCAGCCCTGCACGCGCCACAGAGAAATCCTTCTTCAGGCCTAATGAGCCCACGGCAGCCAACCTCCCGCCCACACCTGCTCTGCCAGAGCTGTATTACGGTGCAAACCTAATTAACAGCGGATCTTAGAGGCGAGCCGCACGCATGGGCATGAGGCAGAGCACCGCAAGCTGGAATACAAAATCTATATATAGATCCCTGCATCTTCCTGACTCTAAGCAGGCTGTACAGCAGCTATTTTGGGGAGGAGGCGGTGAGCGAGAGCCTGCCCGGGGTGAGGGAGGCTGCGGCGGAGGGCCCAGGTAGGCTCGTTAATGTGCCTGGCCTTTTCAGGGAAGATTTAGAAGGACTCTGTAATCTGCACATTCTAAAGAGCTGACGGAGACAGTTATTAAGGGCTGGTAGGTGATGGCTGCTCACCGTGTTATTAAAGTGCTAAAAGATTATGTCTCTGATAGCTGTGTGCTTACAGTGTCCTTCATGACCACTTCCACAGGGACAGGCACAAGGAGAACGGCAGAGGATCGATAAAAGGATATTACCACTGGGCCAATCCCAATAATAAGAGAGGTGATATATACACACCATTTAAATTGTCCAACACATTTAATGTTCATTAACACTAATTTTCACAGTGCTTGTGTTTAACATATTATTGCAATGAAATTAATAAAAAATACCCCACAGGAAATATAATTTAACTGTTTATATACTCACCTTCTGATTGCCAATTTCCTGCCGAGCTCTGCTCCTGCATCAGCATTGGCAGGAAACAGCAGTCAAGAGAGACAGTGGTGGGGCTGAGGGGGGTGTATGTCCCCAGAGCCCTGTGCCCAGCAGTCTTGGCACAGCACAGACCCACCAGACATGGCAGAAACATCTGGCAGAGACATGGCTGCCAGCACCATGGGCCCTGAGCGACCAGGGAAGGGGTGAGGGTGGCAGCAGTGGGCTTTTCACTGGGTTTCTCATTTGTCATTTTTCCTCCTTTTATACTTCCCCCTTTTTCAACAACCTCCTTCAGATTTTTTCCTTTCTTCTTCTCCTTCCTCATATCTTCGTCTTCACTTTCCTCAGAATCAGGTGGATGTATGTCTGTTGGCCTTGTGAAAAATCTCCACTTGGATTTGTTTTAGTGTATGGGCATTTTTCACTTAACAGGGAAAAAATAAACATGTAATAGTTTTGTTATTATGCAGTAATTACTGGGGAATTATGTATTTATTTATATCTTGTGGAGCACATGGAAATTGTATTTGGCCACAGTGTATAAATTGTGCCGTAATTACTGTAAAATTGACAGTTTTTATACTTCCAACAAGTTAGCTTTTAAATCACACAACCCCCATGTAAATACTTTAAAATTATTCAGTAATTACTTATTTACATTGTAATTAAAATAAGTAATTAGCATACATTTACAGAGGATTTACATACTTATTTGTGAAAATAGTTCCTTGGCAGATGCAAAAGAAATCTTGAGCTGATCATAAAAAAACCACAGGAAATAGATGTGCGTGGAGAAGGAGCTGTGGTAGCTGCCTGAGAGTGTTTGGTCCTGCAGGGCTGCATTTCACATGTCCCTGCCTGCCTGTGGTATGGATCTCCAGTAAAGGCTGGCCCTGTGCATGCCTGTTGTGGTCAGGAGCAAAGCCTGTGAGAATGGATTAAAAGAGCAAGTGCCTGTGGTGAGCGGGACCAAACTGCAGTCAAGGGATGTTCAGAGCAGCCAGTGCTGACATGCCACCGAGTGGGACTACCTGCAGCGAGTGTCACCCATGCAAGCACAGTAGCTCTAGGAATCACCCAGTCTGCTCTGGCAGCCCCAGGTGTGCTGTTGGGTGCCATGGCCTCATTTCATTGTGCTCAGTGACCCACTCAGCTTTCATGTGTCCCCATAGCCATCAGTCCAGGATGAGCTGCAGTTTCCCTTGCCCTGTGCAGAAAAGGTGGATGCTAGTTTGAAATCCTGATTAAGGAACAAACGTTTTGCAAGTGATGCCAGCAAAGGTTGCTTCACCCATGCTCTGCTAGCAGGCTGGCATAGCCTTTTGCTGCTGGAAATGGCTGGGGTGCTCCAAAGCAGCAGTTGTGTTCTTAGAAAGTGTGTTGGTGTGGAGAAAATCAGACTTCAAGCCCAAACTGGCCCTTTAAAAGCCCACAGCTGGACCAAGAGGGCTCGGCGTGCAGGATTAGCAAAACATCCGCCGACAGTCTGCAGGGCTGTGTAGTTACTGTGTATGTATCTCAGCTAAACAAGACAAATCTGGCTGATGATTGTGTCTAACTAGGAAGAATGATTGAAGGTCTGTGCCCTCCTCAGTAAGGATAACATAAATGATGATTGGTTTGAGGCAGGAACTCCCAGGCCAAAGCTGCAGGCACAGCCGGTGCAGTGTGCTCCGGCACAACTGTTTGCAAGGCAGATCGCGGGGCTGCAGCTCACTGCCTGGTGCTGCTGCCTGGTTATGCTGGCTGGGGGGAGGCAGGAGAAACCCCATAGCATGGCCCCAGCTGCTTCCCTGAGCAGGGCACCAGCCTGAGCAAATACTTCTTGCAGCACAGTGTTAGGGAAGGGATTTTTTTTCCCTCCTAACAGATTTGTATCCACTGTGGGCTTTCCACTGGAAAAAGATGCCAGTCTCCAAGCAAACTTTTCCAACAGATGGAGCAATGATAGGATTTTGGGCTGATGTGCATGTGAGCTCTGGTGTCCAGCACATGCTTCTGACACAGGCATGATGGGACAATGAGGGCTCCTCCTGGCTGAGGAGTGGCTTGCAGATGGACAGCTGGGAGCATGAGGGAGCTAGAAATGATGCTCCTACTATGAACAAGCTAATAGGTCTATATAGGTTCTTCTTGATCTTTTTCCTATTGGTGCCAAGGTGACAGTAGGTCAAGTAATATGCACCCATGGATCAGGCACAGCTTTGCTGTGTAGCTGTGAGTGATATGGGGTTCCTGGGAAGGTCCAGGGCTCAGGGTACTGGCCACTTGCTTGACAGTAGCTTTCATGAACTCAGTGATGGATTTGTATCTTCACAGTCCAGGTTGCTTTTTGTGATCTGCTGTCTGCTTTCACATGCTCTGGTTTCCCAGAATGGCCATGGGTTTGGCACGTGTCTGTCACTACTTTTTTCTTTATTTAAAATGCCCATTTTTGTACTTGGTGATTGCTGGTGGGAGGAGCTGGGAACCTTACAGGCATCCGGCGCTTTGTGCAAAAGAAAGATATTTTTCAGGGAACGAATGGTTCCAGTGGGCAGACTAATTCTTGTTAATGAGCATGACCTCGTCCCTGCAACGGTGTTAGCTGTGTTCAGCCAGTTCAGAAATCCCTTTCTGGTGAGACAATGCAAGGTGTGCACAAAGGGAGGCCCCGTGGCAGAGGCTCCGCTGCGGAATTGCACTCCCTCCCCAGAGCACTTTCGCTGGGCCGTTATCGCATGGACTGTATTATTGGATTTCTCCAAAGTCTCCCTTTATCCTTATTAATGCTGTGAATGTTGTAGCAAGGAGTGATATGATCTAACATTGGATAAAATCACAATTTGTCCTTCTTCTTGGTGTAAATGTAACAGGGCTTAACTGTACAAACAAATAAGCCTAAATAGAAACATTTGTGATGATAAATGGGCAAGGAGAGCGCTCTCTGCAAGGTGAGAGATGACAGTGCCTGTGAATGGAATGGAGAATCTTGCTGCTTCAGGGTCAGTCCCAGGCAGCCTCAAGGTCAACTGCAGCTCTCCCTCCTCCTCCTCCTCCCCACAGTGATGACAGAAGTCCCTACAAGGCTTCAGGCTTCTCAGGCAGCAGCAGGCTCCCAGGGTGCTGCTGTGAGTGTGGCGAGGGCGGTTGTGCTGTGCCACATTTGGGACATGGTTCAGCTCCGGCAGTTCTTGGTGGTGAGGCTGAGTCCATTCACTGATGAGAGGACTGAGACTTGATGAGAGAGGAAAGAAGTTTGCTCAGCAGCACTTAAATGTATTGCCAACATATTATTGAATTGTTCTATTACTGGACTGGCACATGGTGTAAAATATTTCCCTTGTTTTTAACTTCTTGTCTTCCATGTTGAGCAAATAGCCCAGAGTGTGTCTTTGTGTATGACATGTGGGGTGGCAAGCTCCCCAAATGAGCTGCCATGCACACCCCTGCCACCTGTGCTAGGGGCCTCTGAGTGGAAAGAAAGCAGAATAAATTAAAACTGGATCATGTCCCCAAATTGTTCAGCGGACACAATGCCTGTGCTGACCCTGCACATGTAAATGGGGGAGAGGAAGTGGTGCTGGCAGGGAAGGTTGTAAGGCATGGTGGGGCAGGAACACTCTGCAGGACCCTCTACCCCCCACATCCTGGTGCTGTGGGGCTGTGGGGCTCTGGGGCAGTGCCCGGGGGGAAGTGTGTGGTGTGCCCTGGGGTGAGGTTCTCTGGCACAGCCGAGTGTGGTGCTCAGCGCTGACCCTGCGCTCCCAGCACAGTGCGGGAGCGGTGTGTAATGAGGCCCCGTGCGGATATTGATATGACAGAACAAAAGGCCAAGGTGCAGTAAGGACAGCAATCCGCAGGTCTCAGTCCATTTGTTTTTCACACCAAATCCATCACGGTAATGGGTCACCTTTCTGTGGCAGCTCATGATTACCTGCTTACTGGGGAGCGTGGCAGGTGGGCGGCAGGCTGGGGCCAGGAGGGAGTAGGTGTGGGCAGCCTCTCCCACCACCCTGGGGGATTTATGGCAGGTCAGTGCTGTGCATTTCCCTGATAGATCAAGTGGATTGGAGTTTATTTGGGTCACAGAGACTGGTGCTGTTTGCAGTGATAAAAGAGTGATGGGGAGAGCGCTGGGGAGCTGCCTGGGAAGCAGCACCTGGAGGGCACCTGCCTCAGGTAGCAGCTGGCTAGGCAGTGGGGTGCCCTGGAATTGTGGGAGCTGGGCTGCATTCCCTACCACAATCCCATGGCTGTCCTTCACCAAACTACCCCTCCTTTATCCGTGGCACCAGTGCCCTGGTGCAGGGAAGGCGTGGGGGCTGCCTTCTGCCATGGCACGCCCTCCCAAAATCCTTTCAGCTACGACTGCAGCCCTCACGCCATCTGCCTTCCTCTGCCAACAGTTCAGGTCACAGAGAACATCTGCCTTTCAGAAGTGAGGGCAGCAGCTCTGGGACCCCTTACCCTACCACCACAGGAGGCAGGACTGGACTCCAGGACATTAGTCCAGCAGCACCAGAAGCTGTGCTGAGCGCTAGGCTGAGAGGAAAAATATTCCTTTCTGTAGCATCCTGCTCACACACGTTCCTAGTTAATATTCATGCACCAAAATGAGACAAGTGCTTAATGAGATCAGCTAGGAGTTTCATTTGAACTCCACCAGCAAAGGAGTTCTCAAAATTGCTTTGCAGTGGATGTGCTAAAAAGTTTAATACTCACACGCTGCCAACCTCTGCCGCGGCCGCGGTGTGTGTTGTGCAGCAAGGCGTGCTCAGCCGCTCTCCGTCGCTGTGGAGAAGAGGGAGCTGGAAATTAGCACTTATTAAAACCCATCCCTCCACGTGCTTCAGCAGAGGTGTGAGCAGGTTCAGTAAGATCACAAAGAGTTGCATCTGTCGCTTGGCGGGCTGCCTGCCTCTCGCTTAGGGTTAATGCTATCAGGGAACTCGCGGACAAAAGCTAAACAATGCTAATTATTTCAATGCATAGAAAAAGGCAGCCTCGGAAGACAGAGCTAAATCTCACAACATCTTAAGGCATGGAAGCCATCTGTGATAAGGGCGGTTGCCTTTCAAAGATAAGGGAAAGAAATTGAAACATATTATACATAAATGGATTCAGGCAATGAATCATTCTGCAGCGTCCTCGCGGTTGGATTGTGGCCATCACAAAGAAAATAGTAATAATGATAGTAAGAGTAATTAATACTATGGGTCCTTTTTGCTGCTCCTGGCTGGAGGCCCTCAGCCAGATCCCAGACACTAGGCCAGGCACAGTAAACATACATTTATGGTAATTTTATTTGAACTCTTGAGAATACGTCCCACACCACTATGATTTGATGGCTTATTAAACCCTGCAGGGTACCTTCTCAGGACGGGAGTGCTAGGAGCAGTTGGAAGGAAAGAGAGAGCCATCAGCAGGGACCAGCATCATTTCCCTCCTAATTAAAAGTCAAAATGTCATCTAGGTTTTTGTATTGTAATTGCAATGGTCATTGCAAAGACACCATGAAATCTGGCTGCATTAGCACTTCTTTGGGGGGAGGTCTGGTGAATGAAGATGTATTGAAGGCTGCTTTCTGGCATTCTTCTCATACAAGTCTAGGCTTTAAGTGCAGTAAATGAGCCCCCTGCCAAGAACTCACCTCACCTCTGGGCCCCCACCCCCCGTCACTGCCCCCCAATTATATCAGGGGACTTGGAATAAAAAAAAAAAAAATTAAAGAAAAAAAAATCATACATTCCAACCCTAACTGATACCAGTAAGTTTGTGCAAGCTTATGTAAATCACACAAAAAGTGACAAGTTTTCCTATTAAAAGATAATTGTAATCAGGGTGCTGGACGTGCGGTGCACTGATGATTGGAGATAGACGGGCAGCGTGAAAAGATGGATCGTTTTAATTTGCACCAATTAAATTGAAGTTCATGGGATCATCTTCTTCAATCTTCATGAATACTTTATTTTCTGGCTGCTATGGAGCTATTAAAAAGAATGATTGAGCCAAGAGCTAGGCATAGTATATTTTATGAAATATCACCTTTAAAGAATTTGAGTGCGCCATTTTCATAATGAGTTTTCTAGTACCTAATACCCTTCTATATTACTACATTTTTAAAGTGGATTGATCTGGAAAGTGCAGAAAGTGCAGGTAATGATACATTTTGCTAGGATAAGGTGGCTGATAATGTATCATGTTACTGCTCTGAGAATAATAGATTGCCTCGTGTTTGAGATGTGGCATTCTTATTTTGGTGCTTGGCTTGTGCAGACAAGGGGAATCCTCTCTGTCTCTGGAAAAAAATGTTTAATTGTTTGTGCAATTTCCTTCTTGTTTCTTCTTTGTCTTTTCTGTATAGTTTGTGACCTCAGAAAAAAGATTTCTGAGGTTTGAGGGAGGCTGTTCTCAGGTATGCATTTGTCTTGATGGATGTTGTTAGAACAGAACAGCATGTAGGAGACAACACACTATGGGAGATAAAGAAATACACAACCCTATATTATTTACCAGTGCCTCACATTCTCTTCCCAAGAGAAATGAGTGATGATAGCTTCAAAAGGATAAGTCAATGAGAAGGGTGGTCATCTCTCACTCACAACTGCCAAAAAGGCCCCAAGTCTCACTATTTCACATACAGACAAATCAAAAGCTTAACGGGAAACTGGGGATGCTCAGCTCTGCGCTGGATGTGAGGCTGCCCTGCTGCTCTCACTCAGCTTTTGTGACTGTGGAGCTGAGGGATTCCTCCCTACGTGGCCCCAGGTGCAGTGCCCTTGTCCAGATTTCTCCATCCCAAGCTGAAGTGGCACTGGTTCTGGCTCTCCAGAATGGGCACTGGTGCCCATGGCTCCGAAAGCTGGCCAGAAACTCCTGAGCACTGTGAAAGCCAGAGCATCTGTCCAGGTTGAGTGACCAGGTTTGGTGACTGCACCCTTGCAAATAAGCCACGTTAAAGTTACACTAGATAAAAAATGGGCAAATACACAGGAAGCCACAGTACCTTCAGCACCTGCAGGATCAATGGGTTGGGCTCAGTTTCATCAGCGGGAGCTGGGAGGTACCACCCTGTAAGGAAGCACTAAGTGCAGCAAGCAGGGACATAGCTCCCAAGCTTGCAGCACTGCAGGGAAAAGCATGCTCATCCCACGGGGATGGCCTGCTGCTAACAGCACTGGTCCTGGTTCCCAGGGGTGCATCCTCAGTGCTGCAAGTCACAGCAATATGATGCCATCTCTCTCTCTACATAGGTTTAAGCAACAGCAATCATCATTAACCCTGCTAATTAATCAGGGCATAACATATTAATTGCTAGCACACGAGGCTCCAATTGAGCAGGTGTTGTGTGGGAATCTAATAGGATAATGAACTGAGGAGCAGTGCCACGTGCAGCAGAGTGCACGTCACTTGGAGGGACAGGCTTGGCAAACCCCAGCACTTGGCCAAAAGTCACTGTCCCTCTGCTGTCACCACCTACAAATAGATGGCTGGAGTGTGGGGTGCATGAGGTGTGAACCAGAAAGGAAGGTGGGAAGGCAAGTGCTGCATCTCTCAGCCCTGAAGGAGCCACATATGGGGAGCCACTGGTTAAAGGTTCTTGGGTAGGGTGGGCAGAGAGGCCAGCACTGATCCTGAAGTGCTGGGAGACAGAATTCAGCACCAAAACGTGGGACCTGAGACTCAGCTGTGGGTGACAGATGAAGTTCCCTTCTGGTGCTGGACTCAGGCCAGTCAGTCCTGCCCCTGCTTCTTCCTCTTGCTGTAGCCTTTTCATGGCACACAGAGTCCTTTCAGTCCTGTGACTGCACACTCTGGGTACAGCACTGAGAGGAAGGCTTTAGAAAACCTTTTACTTGGGGTTTATCAGGCTGAAGAGTATGTTCAGACTTTAAAAGGGGGGGGAGGTTTTGGGCAGGTGGGGGAGCAGAAGGGTCACTTTGATCCTGAGAAAGCAATAGAGAAAAGTGAAAGCTACTGAAAGTCAGACACCTTATAAAGAGACCTTGTAGTCAGACCTACATCTAAGTTGCCTCATGCAGTCCACTTAAAAATCTGTAAATATTTGGGTTAATCAGACATTACTGTTTGGTGCAAGTTGGTTGTTTGGGGGAGGAGGAGACGTGGAGCCAGGGAGTAGTCTTGTTTTGTTTTGTTTTGGTTTGGTTTGGTTTGTTTCTGGTAGAAGAATAAAGCCCAAACACCAAAGAAATACTTTGTTGCACCCATGATAAATATTTCTGTTTGTCAGAACGAATTGTGCAAGGCTTTCACTGGCTTGCCCCAGAGATCTCCCAGTGTGCAGAAAGGCCCACACTGCCTGGGGTGTGGGGCACCAGCTCAGGCACCCAGAGGTGGCCCTGGGCAGTGTAAAACCAGAGCCAGCCTCTCCCCTTGTGCTGTTCCAGACTCACCACTGTCTCCTTGCACCTGAAGCCTCTCCTGCTCCTGCTGCTAGTGGCTTTAGTTAGTGCAAGCAGCAGCCTGGGGTGCAGGGATCAGGGATTCTGCTCTCAGACCATTCAGGATGGACCCTTCCAGGGCAGAGCTGCAGCTGCCGAGGAGCTGCCAGCCCAGGGTCTTGCAACCTTCATGATGTTTCTGCACTGAAGATGTTTCTGCTCCACACTAATACAGGCTTGGCATCAGCCTTGTATTTAGTTTCCCCTACATTTCATTCATAAAGAATACAGGTACCTGTGTGCTATTACACTGCCTGAGGGACGAGGTTTTATGAATCTAATCTCTGTCTGGACCTTGCAGCACAATTCAGTGCAGCACCAGCCTGGACACAGCTTATGGAAGGCGTGCACCTGATCGGAACAGTCCTACTGACCCCCATCCTGGGAGGAAAAGCCTTCTGTAGGGATCAGGGACCTCATCCACAGAGGTGAGGATCACAGGCTGTCCTGTCTCTGCAACAGGACTGTGGAGGTGAGCGAGAAGCCTGCCTGACCGATCATCCACCAATGTGAACATCCCCAGTATTTAATAACCTTTTTCTTTAGGGTGAGAGCTTTATGAGGATTGCACAGGACCCTCTGCGATCCGCTTCACTATTGGTTAGTTTAATTGTCCTAAAATTGGCAATAGATTAAAAGAAAATAATTATCTCTAATTATGTTAATTAAATGGCTAATTCATTAACGAGCCTAACATCTTTTACTTGGACCATCTCTGCTCTGCAGGATTATGCTTCCAGGAGGAAACGCCAGCGCATGCTGCACTCTGTGTAAACTAAGTTGCAGCGTGTTTAGAGCAAGCTGGATGAACAAAATCCCCTCATTATTCAGCTGACAGAACCAAACTATAAATAGTGGATCGCAATTAAAATCAGAACAATTACTTTTTATCCATTATGCTGCCTTTTGCACAATAGCAGCCTATAAAAGGAAAAAGCACAGTCCTTTTAGATCTCTCTCTCTCTCCCCCCCCCTCTTATCCAGAACTGTAGCTGGCTTGCTAATTAGGAAGCTTTTGAATTAGATTATTTGCATGTCTGAACAGGGCTAGGGTATTAAACATCCCTGAGGACATACTATAATAACCTCTTCAGTGGCTTTTAGGATCCCTAAGGAACCAGGAACTCTGAAAAAACCTCCAAAAGGAGGGAAAGTGCATAACGATTTCATCCAATTAGGTATGGATTAGTTGGCTCTGTGTCTTTGAATCCTGCTCTGTGAGAAGGTGTTCTCCTTCAGGAACATTTGACAAAATCATCGGGGAAATTATAATGCAGTACCTAAATGAAATCGCAATACCTTAGTTTCTCCTCCAAGAAAAAATAAACTACAAAATCAATACAGTGGTGTATAAAGTAAAAAGAAATGCACCAGTCACTTTATTGCTTAGCTGCAAGCATAGCCTCTGTGTTTATAGCATCCATGAGTGACTATCAAAGTCAAACTCCAAAGGACAAATGCTGCTTCTGTCATGATTGGCTACAGCAGATTTTAATTTTTAAATACCACTGGTATTATCCTCCTCACAATGGCTTTCCACACGCTCCCAGTTTTAAGAAATCACCAGCCCATTTATATTTAACAAGACAATTAAGCTGCTGAGCTCTCTGAGTGCAGCGGTGGCTTGCAGCGGGGCCCCTCCAGGATGCTGGGTTTGGTTACGGGTGCTGCTCTTGTGTGCCCTGCACAGGCAAAAGGGCAAAAAATTGCTTTCCTGGAGACACATTTGGTCTGCCCATGCAACCTATGGCCGTTGCTTGGGAGTGGTGAAGGACAGCAGAGCTAGGGGCCCCTCTGTAGGCATGGTGGTTTAGAGGAGTGAAGTGAAGCCCAGGCAATTGGCCAGCCCCATCTTGCAGCTTTTCTTCCCAATAGTTGCCTCCAAAAGGCTGCTGAGTCCTGGGACCCTGTCTGCATCCCATGTTCCCCACCCCCATGCTGCCGTGGGAGCTGGTGCCCAACCAGAACTACCCTCAGGGGACAGGAGTCTGCCTGGGCATCCTGGGTGAGGACAGCCAGAGTCAGGCATGAGAAAAGAGCAGTGCAGGCAACTGCACAAGCAAGGTGGACCTAGGTTTGCACTGAGAGGCCATTGATTTTCCTCCTTTTAGTGTTTTTCTTTGAAGTGCTGAAATCTAATTTGAAGACACTGAAACCAGAGCTTCATGAGCAGTATGATTACTAGAGGATGCCTGTGGAGGTGAGCAGTGCTTCTCAGACTGCACCTGCAGGGACCACTCAGTGTCACCTCTCCACAGTGCATCCTGCTGCTGGGATTGGAAGCCTGAATATTGGTGTCTAATTGGAATGGATTTCCAGAATAGAAGTAAGAGAAACTACCTAGAAAACTGAGCATTCAGGACTAAGCTTTATACATACTAAAATGTGTGGGTGCTCTGCCCATGGTGCTGCTTGTACAGTTGGTGCATGGGTTTGCATGCTTGGAGACAGAGCATTGAAGCATCACTGCACCAGCTTCTCATCCAAAGCAATCCCTTCTCAGATAACACAGAATTGACACCTGACTGCCAGATATAGAGGGATTCCCCTCACCACAGCTTGCTCCTGGCCAACAATATTTAGCTTAGATCTCTCACGGTCTCCTCTGCAAGAAGCAGCACTTCAGCTGAATTTCCATCCATGAAATTTCCGTCATTGAACTCCTATCAATGCCCCCTTGCTCCTGGTTGGGGAGGGAACCAAGAGCAGCTCCTCTTTCAGCCTAACCTTGTAATACCTGAAATAATTTCACACCCTTCAGACCAAGTTCCCAGGACCCCCTCCTTGCTTTCTGAGCTTGGTTGGACTCTGTGGTGCCATTCTGAGACATACTGCACAGCAGCACTGCACACCACACCCTGAGAGGTACAGACATTCAGAGAGAGCTATTTCAGTATTTTCTACTCTCTCCTCATTCCCATTCCTCTGAGCCTATGACATCTTGCTTGCCATTTGGCTTTGAGGGCAATTTGTTCAAGGGCTCAGCAATGACCAGCTTTCCAAATCAACCAGTAATATGCTGGGGAAGTTCTGAGGTTTACAGCATTCATATTTATCAACATCATCCTTCACTAGCTATCACATCATTCTTCTGCCTTGCCTAAATTTCTCTGAATTTCTTTCATCTTCTCTGAATTTAACTATTCCATGCAACTGTTTCCTTTTCCAGGTCAGTAATTAATACATTAATGCCATTAGAGTGAGTGTGTAACCATGTAACACACTGCTAGTGACCCTTTACATTGATTAATAAAAGACTAACTACTACTTTTGTTTCCTTCCTCTTAGTCCATCTTATTGATTCATAATGCTACTGTATCTCTTCCCCCCATTTTTATCTTGTTTCCTAAGAAATCCTGTGGGAAGACCTCATTAAAAGCCTTTTGAAAGTCTAAAAATATGTCAAGATATTCTCTTTTATCCATTTATATATTGGTAGGTTCAAAGTATTCTAACAGATTAATGAGACATGATTTTCCACAGCAGAAACTGTGTTGATTGGATGTGATCTTCAAGGTATTTTATCATTCTATATTTAATAAATGTTTAAACCATTTTGCCAGATACCTGTGCAAAGCTGAATAGTGTCTAATATCCTGGATTACACTTAGAGACTTTAAAAAATGTATAAATACAGCTACACCCCCTCTGCTCTTCTTCCAGAAAGGGAAAGAGAAAACAGTGCAGATATTACCTTTTTGTCCCCCCCTTAAATGCAGTGAATATCTAAACACATGGCCTTTTGTTTTCTCTCTTGTCAGCTCTAGGCTGAGACACAGTGAATATGTAAATAAACTTCTTATCTCTACACATAAGGCAGAGTCTCCAGAACAGCTGATGGACATCACTGCTTATGGAACCAGCATCCTGAGGACAAGCTGTGCGTGGACACGCTCCCTCAAAGGGCTGGAGCAGTGCCCATCCCACAGGATACTTTCCCTTTTCCACCCCGGCCTGTTCAGTCCCTGTTTATGGACCCACAGTTCAAACTTTGGATACTTTTCACTTCCCTGGAGTTTGTCCATTTTTTCATGAGCTTTGATGAGAAACCTCTAACATTTCCCCCCATTATTATTTAACTCTAAAGATTAGCTTGTCAAAGTTGGAAGATTGAAACCATAGAACACTTCTTTTTCTTTCTTCTCTGTTGGAGAGCAGTTAATTTCTTCAGAATGAATACCATCTTAATTACAGCCCACTGCTCATTATAAAGCAGATTACTGGGAAATTATTTGTCCTTTCAGTTACTTGTATCTCTGTTTCATAAAAATGGAATTTTCTCACTAAATTCTCTGCAGATTCAGCCCTTTCCAGCATGCTGCTTGCAGGTCCCTCACGGCACAGCAGACAAGCAGTTTGAGACCTGTCTGCAGTGCTGTGCTCGCTGGGGTATTTGTGGTGGCACATCTCTACCAGTCACTACAGTGCTGGTAACTGGTCATGGACATCAGCTGGAGACATTGCTTGTGTCAAGGCAAAGGGAGAAGTTTTGGCAATTCCTACAGCAGCCTTTGAGGACAAGAAATGAAAGCTGATCTCACAGAGCAGTGAAGGTCATTGCTAAGAGGGAACAAAGCTGTGGCACCCTGCTCTGCAGAGCCCTGGTCCCTACCCTTCCTGTCCCACTACTGCTGCAGGCAGGACATTAATTAATGTATTTGTCCCAGTTCTGTTTGCAACTAGAGAAACAACCAAGATCTAATAAATCACCTCAACTTCATCTACAGCCAGAATGTGTTTTGAAAATGGAGCGTGTGAGCCTGCATGTGCTGTGTGCTCCCAAGCCCAGAGAACCCCAATACCCCTGGAAATTTTGACATAAATGGAATAAGAGACAGGCCCTTTAAATTGGTAAGCAGGAGATTAGGGAAAAAAAAAAGGAAAAAAGAATGAAAGTTCCCTGCAGCCTAATCACATCTCTTTGGGAAATTCCCGCACCAACCCAGCCGTGAAGCCAGCACAAATCAATGTGGCCCAGGGGATCAACATTTTACATATATATAAAAAATTGTAAACATCTTTTATGTATGCAATGTAATAACTACACTCAGCATCATGGGCTTTAAAAGCAAATGTTATGGGCAGTTGTATTGCAATAAAGTGGTTAAATGGGAAAGCTTTGAAGGGCTGATAATTTGTACTCTTTTCTTTACCGAACCGACTTATTCTTGCACCACTATGACAAATTAAAACATTCTTCTATAGGAAGAAGTTTTCATTCATCAGGATTTTCTCCCCCACACCCTTTACATTGTCTGCCACATTACAAGTCCAGAAAGAAGTTGGTTACAATCCTGAGTTTGAAAACAGGGTTGTAGTTGCAAATTGCCCCTGTACTGTAGCTGTAGGTTGCCCCTGTACTTGGCACTGGCAAGGCTGCACCTTGAGTACTGTGTTCAGTTTGGACACTTGAGTACAAGACAGATGTTGGGGTGCTGGAGCAGGTCCACAGAAGAGCAATGAAGCTAGTGAAGGGTCTGAAGAACAGGTCTTAGCTGGAGTGGCCAAGGAAGCTGGGATTGTTTAGTATGGAGATGAGAAGGCTAAGGGGAGACTTCATTGCTCCCTACCACTACCGGAAAAGAGGTTGTAGTGAGGTGGGTGTTGGTTTCTTCTCTCAAGTAACTAGTGATAGGCCAAGAGGAAATGGCCTCAAGTTGCACCAGGGGAGATATAGATTGGATATTAGGAAAAAAATCTCAATTGAAAGAGTGGTCAGGCATTGGAAAAGGCTGTCCAGGGAGGTGGTGGAGTCACCATCCCTGGAGGTGTTCAAAAAACCTGTAGACATGGCACTTCAGGACATGGTTTAGTGGGCATGCTGGTATTGGGTTGACAGTTGGAATTGATGATCTTAAAGGTCTTTTCCAACATTAATAATTCTATGATTCTATGACTCTATGTAAGTCAGGCAACAAAAAAACCCCACAGTTTGAAGATCTGAATCCTCTGGTGACCAAGTGCTGGTTCCTGTGAGCCATTGGCCCAGCAGGACAGCAAACCTCTGCTCATGGATGAGAGTGGCCACTGTTCCACCCTGACTGCTGCACTCTGCTGTGCTCCTCAGTCTTGTCTGCTGAGTTTTTGTGTTACTGCAGTTTGATTTTTACGCAGAGAAAACACAGAGGAGCTGCTATTAAAATGGTCCCTGAAACTGGTTGGGCTTTGCCATATCTGGTAGGGATGAAACACTCTCTGTGAACATAGAAATGAATACTTTAAAAATGTATTAACCAATAAAATGACCATTTCTGACTCACAAATAAATACAGTGATGCAAGTTTGTACAGTGCCATGCTAATTAATGCTGTGGGAGTATTCTCCAGGGCCATGTCACAGTGACCAAATATCACAGTGAAGCTTTGGGTCTGGTGCACTAAATGGACAGTAAATAACACATTCATTGCCTTCAATTATTTAATGTGCACAGAAGTGACCCAAGATAACATAAAATACATGCAAAAGTGCTGTATGGGATGGGGTTTCTGCAGTGGAAACAAAAGTTCTCACTGTACTGAAAGAGGCATCAGTTCTGTCCTCACTGTGCTGCTTGAGAACCTCAGCTCCCTCCTAGGGCTGAGACATGGTTTCAGTCCCACACTCAGCGTGTAATCTGTCTCTCACTCTCTCTCTGCAGGACTAACAGGACTAATTATTTTACCATATTACATTTGGGGCATGCACCTTGCAGGACTGTGTGCCCCTTCTTCCTTTGCTGCTGTGGGGCTTTGCCCTTGTGTTGCAGTGTAAGTTCTGTCTCATGCCATGCACTGCTCCGGCATTCAGCGCTTAATAAGCAAGAGAGAAATGCACCCATTGGCATAGTTAACTTTAACTCGTCCTCTGAGATTTGGCCCTGGGTTTTACAGAATGACAGGAAGGAGTGTGGAACAGCTCATGCTGCTGCTTTTCAGCACAGACAGCATTTTTCTGGGGAACAGTTGAGCACTCTCATGGCACCTTGAAGCCCTGGAATGCAGCAGTGCTCCCTGCCCATGTGCCCAGCCCGGGGCTGTAGACGGTCATGTCTGTTGTACCCAATGCACCAGGCCCCTGCTCTTTGTAGTCTGCCCCTCCAGCTCCTTGTCCCACCCAGAATGAGGTCCCTAGGCTAACACATGGTGCCCAGGCACGACCTTTAGACAGATTTGACTCTGGCAGAATGCTTGAGCAGTGGGAACTGCAGCTACAGGACACAAAACTATAGGAGGGGTTGTGCAGGCAGCAGCAGATGGATGGAGCACAGTGGTGGTGGGCACCTCTGCAGGGGTTTACTGCTGGCAGTGGGTGCAGCCCCAGCATGTCCCAGGAGCTTGGGTAGCTAAATTCTGTAATGGACAACTGTGAATTCAAAGTCATTGAGATCCTTGTGGGGATTGAATAGTTGAAATGGCTTAATAAGGCAGTGATGATATTGTACATGCAGCGTGGATGCCACAGGACTGTTCATGAGCTGTTTCTGAGGGGGTGGTCAATCCAAGCACAGAGCCACTGTGACCATTCCTGGGTTTTGCAAATACAGGATAAATAATTTGTAAAGTGTTGGAACATTTAAGGAGAATCCACCTTAGAATCTATTTATTTCCATAGGCTGTAACAGGGAATTTTAGAAAGTTAAGTGCTTTAGATAAACAGCAGATTAGTCTCCTAAGACTTAAACTTAGTGTCAGCAGCTATGAACAGTCCTTCTGACTACCATCACCTTAACTGACACGTTGCACGATGTGAAATTACTGCCCAGCACTGAGCACGCCTCATATATATAAAATCCCCTGTTGTGATGAACTGGAAAGAAAAGCTTCCCAGTGTTACAGACTTTGGAAATGTTTATTAACAATTTGATAATACAGTGTTGTGGAGGCTTCATGCTTCTCAAATGCCTCCTTAGCTTGGAGCAGAATGATTTCACTCTGGTTGCTTTTAACTCCCTTGCATTTATCTTGCCTGAGTGTCTCCACTGGATATTGTTTACTCTTTGGATTAGTAAACTCAGGATTAATTCCACTCTTTATTGCTGAAAGTGGCAGTAAATCCAGTATCAGGGAGAGCCAGGAATCTGCTTAGCTATGCTACATGACCCTTTCACGGGCAATAAAAATACACACCTCCCTGTATGAAGGGACATGGCACTTAGAGGCATAGCCCATGTCATTAGGGTGTGGGTATGCACAGAAGCCCTTGCTTAGCCCTTATTTTCATTAGAATTATAGATGCTGTAGGATTTTTGGTGTCTCTCAAGGGACAATAAAATAAAAGGAAAAAGAAATCCCTCCTGTCCTCTCCCTGCGAGCCAGCCTGGCTAGGGGCTGCTTTCACAGCTGTTGGCTGCCTCTGACCTCGGTGAGGACCTGGGACTTAAAACGAGCCTTTGGTACAACTCCAGACCCTGGCAGCAGCATGGCAGTGTTGTCCTTTTGCTCCCAAATCATCGTGCATCAGGTAGGGAGAAAGCGATGAGGGTTAAAGCAACCAAAGCACAGAGCTCTGCCTGCTTCCCCAGCTCCCTGCTTTCACAGGGCTGTTTTTTCCTGCTATTAAATCAGCAAGGAGGAATGTGGGGCCAGGAGCTGAGGAGAGCTTGTTGGAAAGGTTACCTAAGCGAACCACGCAATTTTTTTCCCTCAACTTTGTTCCATCTTAAGGTAAAAGGTTCATGCAGAGGGCTATAAATTCCTGTCACATTTTGTTGTAATCTCTCTATGGTTTTATTACTTAAAATGCTGCACTCTCGAGACGGGGAATTTTCCAGGGGTTTGAGGCTGACACGGAGCCACATTTATATTGTGCCGAAGCTCCTCTGGAGTCTCCTTGAGACATGTGGCCGGCAAGCCCGGCGTGAAGGCCTTATCAGTCACTCCACCACCGAGTCAGCCCATGAATTATACGGGGAATGGAGGTGGCTCCGTGAGAGCGGGATTGCGGGCCACCAGGTGACAATAAACATGTCCTGCGAATGTGTCCTCCATCACTCAAGTTCAGATAGCAGATCTGGACCTTAACTACAGCTCCCCATCTCTAAATCTCCCTGTGACCCGAGCAGGAGATGGAGGTGAGTCTCAAGGATATCTGTCTGCCGGGAACTCGTGGAGGAAGTTTATAACCAGCATGTGCCACATCTGCTGTCGCTCCCAGCCCTGTCACACCAAAGCAGAGGGATGGCTCTGGCTGTGAAGCAAAGATGGGAGGCCTGGGATGATGGGGGGGGGGAGGATGGGACAGGACAACACCCTGCACCGACAGGTTCTCCCTCCTGCAGAATCACACCTGCCATGGGGTGGAGGACAAGCCACAGCACCAGCATCCAGTGGAGCCCTGTGGAATGTGATTTGGCTTTTGAATGCATGCAGAATCACAAACTGGTTTGGGTTGGAAGGGACCTATCTGTGTCATCCAGTCTACCTGCCTTGCAGTCAGCAGGGACATCTTCACCTAGAACAGGTTGCACAGAGCCCCAAACAACCTGACCTGGAATGGTTCCAAGAACGGGGCATCTACAACCTCTCTGTATGAAAGTGAAGTGAGGGCATGTGCTGTCCCCAAGCTCAGGGCCACGGTAGACTCCTGACCCTTGCACAATGGCAGAGACCAAGTGGCTCCCCACAGAGTCAAGAAATAAATCAATTAAGACAGTTCCTAAATTAAAATAATAATAAGAAAGGGTATAAATGCAAAGTGTTAATGAAGTAATGAAGGAAAGCAGCATGCTCAGTGCCACAACTAAATACAGCCATTAAAAACCATAACCTCTGTAAAATTTGTGATAAAATTACGATTTAATTTTATAAAGATAATTTATTAGCTAATACCTCATTGCACATGTTAATAGCTTGTGCTTAAATAATAGTAATCTTGATTGCTATGAGGCCATTAAGGTATTTTTTTTCCACGTACTGTTTAACTGACCATTTTGTATGTGGTTTGGGAAGAAAAAAGTAATTATTGAAGTCTTAAGCAGTGAGTTAATTTCTAATGAAAGGATAATTTTATTCCAATGATTTTACATTTAATTAACTAAAGCTACATGTAATTTGAAGTTCTAAGGCAGCGCTGATTCATGTGTGTATTGGACTGATGGCAGTGCTGTGTGAGCTCCCAGCTCAGTGGGACACAAGGGACAAGCAAAGGAGGCCCTGGCAAGAGGAATGAGGGGATGGAACTACCCCCATAAAGCAGGCCTGAGAGGTTTTATACATTTCTGTGATGTAGATGTTGGAACTGAACTGGAAGGCAATGCAGAGATGGTTTCAGCATCTACTGCTGGCTCTCTGAGAGTTTTTGCACTGCAGGAGCTGTGAAGCAAGGACAGGAAGAGGTGGGATGTGACTGTGGTCTGCCATGACTCTCCATCCCATGGGAAGTACAGAGGGATGCTGGTGTGCTGTTCTGCTCCAGGTGTAATCTCTTCCCACACTGCCCATCTAAGAGCATACAGCATTTCCAGTTGGGGAAAAGAAGGGAAGTTGGGAAAACCGCTTCAGGTCCAATCTAAATTTATTTTGGGGATGGACAAAGTAGAAGAATCATGCTTGTGTCAGCCTGAAGGTGTTTGCACTTGATAAGCCCACCAGCTTTTGCTTTTGGTTCAGGTCAGTTTTTATACATAAAAATTCTCTTTGACATAAATGTCAGAAAACTCCCTAAAAAAGCATTGAACTGCAAACAGTCAAGATCAAAGAGTGGCATGTTTTCCATCCCTCCCACCCTGTTCACTTTCCAGCTGTGCTCATTTGCTGCCTTTACACCAGCTCCCCGGAGTTAGGAGGCACAGCTTTGCCTGCGCTGCCTGTGGCTCTCCTGGCAGGTCTCAGCAAGGGCCAGGCACCAGCGGCATGCAGCGAGGACCGCTCCCATCGGTTACTCTCTGTATCGTGTAGGTGTTTCCATGCTGCAGGGGAAATGCTTGTCAGGTTATTGATAAACAACAGATCTGTGTCAGCGCAGATGCCTTTTTAATGGCGTGTCCTGAGGTGCAGACATTAGGGTTATATCCTCCTGCCTCCCGGCGATGCGCGCAGCAATCACTCCTCCTCAAGCAGAGAGGGGGCTGCCACTGAACCTGCTTCTCCTGCCTTGTTAATGCATCTCCCTTCACTAATGCAGACAAGAAAAGACAAATATGGTGCCTTGTGCCACATGGCAGGGCTGTGCTGGGTTCAGGAGGGCTCACGGAAAGAAACCAGTCTGGCATCTCCCCGGTGTGCCGTGGGAGGAGTACAGGCAAGGTGAGGGCAGGGGCAAGGGATGCTGGAGACTGGCCAGGAAGACTGAGGATGATGCTTGTTCAGGTATCACCATCCTGAGTGTCTGCCAACACTCTAAGCAGGACAGATAACCCCACCACGGAACCTGTCACATTTAGTGTCCCCTGGTGGGGCAAGGGCCTGGCTTTGTGCTGCTGATGCAAAGAAAATTCTGAAAATGTTTGGTTTTGAATGTTATTTGGAATTTAAAATTGCTGACACTTCAGTTCTGATCATTTGCTCCAAAACTTATTTCAGAACTTCAGCAAGAGAAGCGTTCTGCCCTTTTCCCATCTGGTAGGGAATTCTCAGACAGATCTTTCCAGCGAGTGTGTGATCACAGAGGTCTGCCACAACTATTTCACCTGAGGTGATAACGTCACGTTGAACTGATTAACTAATCAATGTTGAGCAAGGCAGTGACTGAAAGCTGTCTTCCCAAAATGAAAGTTTTGACTCTGCTTTCTCACTTGCACCAGGTTGCCAGGACTTCAACACATGCCTATAGAAAGAGTGTGGTGGTTTAATCCAGCCTGGACCATGCAAAGTTCAGGACCAGCTCAGGTTCCTGTGCTCTGCACAGGCTCATAACATACCCACCACCCAACATATAACCAGCCTGGTGGTTGGGTTTTTTTTTATGTAGCTCCAATGTACTCATTAGCTGAATGAAAAATGGGTTACGAGAAATATCCAACCAGTTATAAAGGGCTGTTTAAGTCCTTCAGGTTCTTGCAGTAGCAGGGGAGAGCCCAGTGTGAGCACAGCCCTTGGGCAGTCCCAGGGAAGAGCTGGGAGCTGCTTTGCTGGGACCCACCATGACCTTCCCAGTGTCAGTGCCTCCCAGTGTGATCCTCTCCTTAGTCAGGACCCCCCACCCTCAGAGCAGCCCTTTCTCCAGGACAGCATCACAGGACAATTCACTCTGTGAGTGTGCCCTGATGACTTAATTATTTATGAGGAATGTTTTATCCTGGCTTTCAAACTAACGCAAATAGATGTTGCCAGACCAAAATGGCTCTTTTTGCTAGATCCTGATGGATAGTCACAATTGTGGAGTAGCACAGCATTATTGGCAGCAGCCATGCCTGTGTGTTGGTGGACTGCAGGGCACGTGTCCCCATGGAACACAGAGCCCTTTCTGCTTGCCATTATCTTATTTGCAGAGCTACTTTCCTACCTCATACACAACACAGCTCTCATATTTATTTGTTTGCCTTTGACTGCACGACATGCTTGAAGACAGCCACGGCCAGGGCTTAGTTCCATGTGAAGCCTGGCCAGTTTTGAGCACCTTGTGTCAGCATCAATGCCCAGCAGTTCCTGCCCAGCACCTCCCAGCAGCCCTGCTCAATGGTGCTGGACCGGTACGGGTGCGTCAACAGGCACGCTGACTGCTCCCAGGTCTCCTGTTTCCATTTCAGAATAGAGATGTTGGTCTCTGATGAGAGCACCAGACAGCTGATGTTTCAGAATCTGAAGTAGCTTGGCTTTGTTCATGCTTTTAATCCTTCAGCTAGGTTTTATTTCCCTCATCCTGAGCAGTTGTTGCTGTTTTGCTTGCCGCAGCTTCCAAAGCAGGTGGGTGTTTGTGCTGGGCCATGTACAAACACCTACAGAAGTATGCCTGAATAGCAGAGTTTATTTTGCATGTCTTAGTACATCAGGTATCAAATGCTCATGTTCCTAAACAAGCACTTAGGTTTAGAGCACTTGCCCACTCGTCAAGGAGAAACAAACCCATGCAGCTTATCTGACTAATCACAACTGGACAGCAGGGCTCAACTTTAAAATATTCATGATTTCACCCAGAGTAAACATTTCTCAAAAATATATTAGCTGCAGGAATATTAGCCCTGGGAGTCACAGGGAAACCAGGAACCTTACCACATCGTGTGTTGACTGCTGCAAAAGATTACTGTTCTTTAAGAAAAATCTCTCAAAGCCACGGTTTAGAGGTTTTAATATTCTGCCCATTACCAGAACCAAGCACCACCCTTGGAGCACACATGCAAATAGCAGGGGAGAGCTGAGAAAGACAATAACACTGGAAGCAGCCTTTGGAAGGGCAAATAAATAATTTGATTGCGATGTGAGAGTGTTTTCCAGTTTGATGGGCATTTCCTTTTCACGGGAAATAAACCAGGCTAAATGGCTCAGTGGGTCCTGTGCACCTAAAAATGGGCCCAGCTTGCTTGTACTCTCCGTAGCAGTGGGTATCATGGAGGTACATAAAAACATAGTTTATTGTTGAATTAAGTGTCCTGTTCTTGAAAACAACCCTTAAATTTAACATTCCAAGGCTGCCGCTGTTTATTTGCACTCCTGGAGCACTCTCAGTGCTGTCCACTCAACTACTTGAGAAATACATTGTAATAAAAATAAATGGACAGTTTGGGTTTCTCTAAAATTAAAAGAGGATATACAGCAGCCTTGCACTTCTCCCTTGCACCGAGGTAGCCTGTGATAAAGTCACATTGTGTCAGAGATGGCAAATTATGTATGCTAATTACTTACCGGAATTTCAGATTTGTCCTTACCATAATTAAAAAGGTGTCACTTTATTAGAATAGGGTTGGAATGATGGGGCTTGGAGCAGTGAAGGAGATTTCTGGTTAGAGATAATTACCAGTGATGTATTCCTTTCCCTCACTGCCATTTTTGCTGCATTCCCCCCATTACTGTGTAATGGATGGCCTGTGTGCCTGCGAAGGAGCTGGGCTGCCTTGGCACAGGGGGTACCCGGCAAAGGGTGATTCCAGCATTAGACCTCAGGCTTTGCTGTCAAGGAGGGCTGAGCCTGAAGTCACATTTGCTGGTCATGCTGCTACTGGGTTTACTGCTGCACTATCTGGGCATGTGGTAATAGCACAAACTGGGCTTAGTCCTGTTTTGGGATTTCTTCTCCTTTAGGGTCATTCCAGAATCTCACAGAATCACAGAATAGGAAGAGTTGGAAAGGACCTCTGGAGATCATCTAGTCCAACCCCCTGCTAACACAGGGTCACCCAGAGCAGGTTGCCCAGGATCACAATGTGCAGGTGGGTTTGGAACGTCTCCAGAAACGGAGACTCCACAACCTCTCTGGGCAGCCTGCTCCAGCACTCCAGCGCGCTCACAGCAAAGTTTTCCCTCCTGTTTAAATGGAACCTCCTGTGTTCCAGTTTGTGCTCACTGCCCCTGTCCTGTCACTGGGCACCACTAAAAAGAGTCTGGCCAGTCAGACAGGTGGTGGCTGCTGCTGAGTGCCCGTACACTGTGCTGCAGTGCCTACTGCTGCCCTCCCCAGGAGCTGGGACCATGCACCCTGCAGACTCAGGCTTGATCTGCTGGTGGGTTCAGTGAAGTCACAAAACTGCCCTGTGCCAGAGGAGGGGCTGATGTGCTCTGCACCTCCCGCCCTGGTCTGGCCTCACCCCTGCAGAACCCCTCTGCTTGCACGGCTTCAAACAAGGGTCCAGGGCCACCCCAGCTAAAAGCCTGCTTTGAGACAGACACATTATTTATATGCATTGTAATATCTCTCTGTTGGCAGAAGAGACTTGAACCTGTCGAGGGCAAACTCAAGTCTCTCCCAGGGCCTGGCAAAAGAAAATAGCAGCATTTAACGGCGATGAAAGTCACAGCGTAAACAGGGGACACAGAGAGAATAATTGCATGGCTGGAAAGCTGGGCTCCATGTTATCATCACACATTGAATTCCTGGTCTGTAAGTACAGAGACGGCGTTAACCCCAGCAGAAGATGAAGGTTATAAAAGAGGCATTACTGGGAAAGGTCAGCGGCTATTCAAACATGGTGCAGATGCAATACAAAGATTCAATACTGAGAGCTATTTGCAGTGGCTTGGAGAGGCAAGAAGAGTGGGAAAGGCAGGCACATGCCCGTTTGCTACAGGGACTGGGAGGCTCCTTGTGCAGCAGAGTGCTGAGCAGAGGACTGGTCCAGCCCTAGGTGCACATTTGTGATCATTATTGTGTCATTAGCTGCAGTGGGTGCTGTGCAGAGATGCAGTGGGTGCTGTGCAGAGCCATGCCCTTAGCCACAGAGGGTGCTGTGCAAAGCTGTGGCGGGTGCTTTCTAGGTGGGTTTGCAGCCAGCGACACACTAAACACTTGCAGCCATTCCTGGAAACAAACAGGCAAAGCAAAAAGGGAGAGAAAGCTATTCTGTCTTGATACCATGGAGGGTTGGCTGTGGACTGTTATTGATCCGATCTCTAATTCAACATATTTGGACAGTTAAAAGTATTTTTTTTCTTTTAGGAGAGACATCTCTAGGTTAAGCGCTGTACTGCAGCCCATATGTTCCATGTCTGGGGGATCCACAACACACCAGCTCTTATGGTTGATGGAGAGACCCATCAGACTCCCCATTTTTATAAAAGATCGTTTGGTTAGCTCATGAGGCAGTGGCATTATTGCCAAAGGGTTTTGCTCCCCAAGCCTGTGCTGAATATTGTATGACTTTGCCATGCTCAGAAACTAAAATTACAACAATTTAATTTTGAATATGGTGGCATTATTGCCATTTGTATTTGCCATTTCATAAGACTTTTCATTTCAACTGCTTTGCTTTCCTGTCAAGAGGAAAAACCTTCAATCTATCGGCTTTTACCAGAGAGAGAACTGTGCCGGAATGTAATGCAGTATTGTATATTTCTTCTCTAATGCTCTTTTGAACAAAATCATCTATTTCATCAACAGTATATCAGCGGTGACCAAAGACCATTAAATAATGCATCTCACTCAGGAGCAGTGGAGCAGGGAAAGGGCTCTGACCTGTTTTAAACCTTATTACTTTCTTGCATTATGCCCCTCACTGCAATCTTTTTGTTTAAGTGATTTCAGCTGAGGCGTTGCTTCCTGCCTTAAAATACAAGGCAGACATGTTATTTCTGAAGGGGTTGGTAGGCTCAGCCTCAGCATTTCCCATTCGACACCAAAAACAGCCTCTGTGTATTAATCTTTGTTAACCTCACCAAACACACACACACACAAACACACACACGTGTGCGTGTCAGGAGCCTGGCGTAAATAACGTCCCTCTTCAGTTTGGATTTCATGTGCAGAGATTTTCCATTTTCTTTGGACTCGTGGCTTTTAACTCCCAGCAAACATTCCATGCTGGCACTTAGAAATCCTAGGACTGGCAAAACACATGGGGAAATTAATCTGTAGAGTGGAGGAGCCCAGAAAAAGACGACACAGTCATAACCATCTCAGGAGGTCAGGGCAGGTGCTGCAGACTGAGTTTAAGGAGCTCTGCAATATTGAGGAATTACTTTGATTTCCCTGTAAGTCCTGTGCTGTCTTTGCTGGGAGGAGCATCACAGCAGCAGGAGCCTCTGACCATGAAGGAGCTGGTGATGACCAGCATGAGCAGTGCAGAGTTTTCCACTTTGTCCCTTGCACCCAAGAATCTCTTGGCTTCCAAGGGAGGCCTGGAGCTGGCTCGAGGACTGCAGAATGTTTCCATCTCCCGCACTGCCCCAGTGGGAAGCCCCCAAAGGCATTGCACATGGACACACAGCTGAGTCGTGGTCCATGTCTGTGGTGGCCTGGGCAGGGTCAGCTGCAGCCTCCTGTTATGCCCAGCACTGCTTCCTCTGCATGTAGCGCACCAGGGCTCATGGTCGAGGCAGCTCTCAACACAAAGGTACAGTCAGCCCACTCCTGAGGTAGCTCATTCTGCTACTTCTTCAGCCAATATTTGCCCTCCCATCTCCTGCTGGAGAACGTTCTTCCTCTCCCAGAATCTGCTGCACCCATCCTCACAGTCACCTCCATCTGCAGCATCTGCACTGGGGCACAGGTCTCTGCCTAAGGACACAAAGTGACATGGGAAGGGCTCCTCTAGGGAGGGGGTGGCAGCTGCAGTGGGTGCTGGGAGATCCACCTGCACTTTGCTCATGGATGGAAACTGCAGGTGCTGTGGAGAGATGTTGCTCCAGTGGGAAGGGTTGGCTAGACTGTAGTGCTGACAGCTGGGGTGCAGAGTTTGCTCTCCACTGGCCCTTGTGAAGCACAATCCCCCACCAGCCTGCGAGGAGAAAGCCTCAGAGACTTACAATTACATTTTCTCACTAGTCTAATGAGGTGAGAGACAGACAGAGGAGAGAGTTCCCTGGGCTAATTTTCCAGCCAACAGCCACTGTGTTGTTCCTGTACTGCAAGAGGCAGAGGGAGAAATGACTCTTCCAGATTAGAGGCTCTTGCTGAAGGCATTTCAGAGCATATTCCTCCAGGACACTAAAGCAAAAAAAAAAAAAAATTAAAAAATGAAGATGACAAACTATTTTACTATATTCAGCTGGAATGTAGTAACCCAACAACAAAGTGATGTGGTGCTAAGGGTGCAGTGACTGGGAGAGAGCACCCAGGGAGAGCGGAGAGTGGAATTTGGCCTGAATCATTACACACAATGCTTCCCCTGGGCGAGGGAGGCAGCAGGTCAGCACCTGAACAGGGGAGGAACTAGCTGGAAGAGGGAAGGAGCATTGCATTTGTCTTCCCAGCTAGTGAACAATTTGTTATCATGAAAATGTTAGCAATGGAATAATCACTGCCTGGGGGACCAGTACTGATCTCCAGAAGGCAGATGCTGGAAACAGTGTGTTCTACCTTTCTCCCAGGCATGCTGAGCCCTTCAAACCAGAGAAACCCCAAGAAATGCCCTCCCATGCCCACACAGAACATGGAAGGAAGGATTCATTTCTTGGTCTATGCCCTTCATGGTCTGTGCACTGGATTCAGCTCAAGCTCAACATGTGACTCTTTGGAGATCCTCTAATGACTTTGGTAAACCCAATAGTGTTGTGTGTTCCTTTCACATTTCTGTTTTCACTACATCAAACACACTTCTAGAAACTTGGACTTTCTAATCTGGGTCTAAGTCAAGAAGAAGAGTAAAGGAAATCTCTCTTCCATAATGACCACATACAGTGTATTAATGTGTTTATATGTTTGCATGACTGTGGGATGTTTAATCATAGAATCACAGAGTATCTTGAGTTGGAAGAGAAGTACAAGGACTCAGTCCAAATCCCTTCTCATTGCAGGAGTACCTAAAACTAAACCAGATGACTAGAAGTGTTGTCCAAACACTCCTTGACTCAAACCAGACCCTAAACAAGATTGAAACTTCCTCATCTGACTGACAAACCCAGCTGGCCTCATTTGTCCCCAGCCATCCTCTGAAGAGTTTGAAGCTTGTAGCAGGTCCTGGAATTAGTTTAGCCCAAGGCTAGGTCTTGGGTGCAAGGGTGTATGTAGGAGGCACCCTTGCCTCTCTGTGCTCTCTGCACACCACTGCTTTGCTCATGCAAACTAGCACAAAAAATCTGTCAAATATCAAATAAGAATTTTGTTGCCGAAGCTGTTGGAAAATTGACAGGCAGCATGCAAGCAAACATTAAATCAATAACAGCAAATTTCCCCCGGGAAACTTGTAGTGTTTTCTCATCAAAATCTTTAAATCCTTAAAGAAACCATAAAAGGTTTCCACACCTCGTGTTGGTTAATCTGGTTACCCCTGCGCCGCTGATCACCGAGCAGCGAGTGCAATCCCCAGCGCTGATCACCCAGCAGTGAGTGTAATACCCAGCGCCCCGCGCGCTGATCTATTGTAGCTTTGTTAGGCGCTCTGGCTCCTTGGTAAATTCATTTGGAGTCCTCCGGGGTTTTAAATCTCTCATTTGGCCAACAACGAGGTCTGAAAAGATTGCAGTTCATTTCGACCCACAGTGGATGGAAGGCTCATTTACTGGCTGCAGGCAACTCAATCAGGCTGGCCGCTGATGAGTGAGTGACTTGTTCAGAGCGCTAGTCAATATGTGTCTGCTGTGATAGAATGTCAGCATCTGCTGCTGCTCCTGTCTCCCACCGCTCTGGCTTTTTTCATTTGGCCTGATCAATGTTATTAAAAACACCTAGGAGTTCCTTAACTGCTCTGCCACTTGAGGCTTTTCTTTCTTTCTTTTTTTTTTTTTCCCTCCCCCCTTAAACACAACTTTGTATTATCTGCAAACATGTGCAGATGATGTACGTGGATTGATTTTTCACACAGAGGTGCCGTGCGTGGGACAGCGTGTGGGTGGCTGTGTGCTCAGGCACGTGGCTTTTGTACAGGAGATGCCTTGAAAAATCACATCACCTGGCTTTGAGTTTTGTACGTGTGTGTGTTTTGTCCTGAAGTATCCCCCAGACCCTGAGCCTTTTGCAAACACCTGGTAATTATTATTTGTGAAGAGGTCTTCAAATGTAAGCATAAAATAAACGCACCTTCCCAAGTGGAATCAGCAACACCTGTGCAGTGAAAAAATCAGGCTGTTGCTCCAAGTAAAGGGAGAGACAAGTTTAGGTAAATAAACAGAGGGTTAAAATCCCTCCATGTTACAGGTCTGAAACATAAGCACCATTTGCATTGCCCTTTGGCCAGCCCACCCACTCTCTGCCCAGCAATCCATTTCCTGGGGGACTAATGGCACACCATGGCACGGGCAGGTCAGCCACCAATTGCGTAAAAAAGGAAGCAGGGAACAGATAGAACACTAAAATGTTTTAATCTGCATGCTCCTTCAGGAACTGCACTTGCCTGTGGTGGGGGAAGGAGAATGCTATGTCCTCTGGGCAGATCCCAGGCTTGGCATTGTGAGGATGAAGATGCCTAGAAAGGCTTTCACAGAATCACAGAATCTCCTAGTTGGAAAAGCTCTTTAGTGACCTTAAGGTCACTAAGTCCAACCATAACCTAACATCGCCCTGTACACAACTGTCAGACCACATCCCTAAGCACCTCATCCAAATGTCTTTTAAATACCTCCAAGGATGGTGACTCCACTACTTTCCTGGGCAGCTTGTTCCAGTGCCCAAGCGCCCTTTTCAGTGAAGTTTTCACTAATATCCAATCTAAACCTTCCCTGGTGCAACCTGAGGCTATTTCCTCTCATCCTATCACATGTTACCTGGAAGAAGAGGCCAGCTGCCACCTCACTACAACCTCCTTTTCAAGTAGTTGTAGAGAGCAACAAGGTCTCCTCTCAAACCCCAGCTCCTTCAGCTGCTCCTCACAGGACTTGTGTTCAAGACCCCTCCAAATGACACCAACCCCTGCTGCCATGCCTGTGTTTGCACCAACGGTAGATGTTCCACCTTCATCCCCTGCAAACACAGGCTCATCTAAACTTGGCTATCGTGATACTAACCAGCTTGCTCTGAGAAGGGTGTGCAACAGGAGTTCTGGTGCTCAGAAATGTGGCTGGCAGCCTGCAGGGAGCCTGGTGAGCACAGAGCCAGTGTTCACTGCTGCTGTCCTGGCTCTGCACAGGAGCTGGGCTGCAGCCAACCTGGCTTCACTGGGCTTCCCCCTGCCTGTGTCACACAAAGGAGAGGCAAGGTGATCTTCTCTGACCTGAGGACATGCTTCAGAATCCTCCCATGCTTTCCTCCCTACCCCCTTCCTCTGTAATATGGCATCCAAAATAGGTACCAAGAAATGACCTGCCAGGAAAAAAATGGAAGCCTATAATTATGTTATTGAAAAACTGTTCCATACTGTATTATTTAAGGTTATTTTATTATGATGTTGAGATGAGTTTCTTAAAGAAGAAACTCTGCTTTTATTGCACTCCTTGCAGAGAGAAGCCTTGGGTGATTTGATAGCCTATTTGAACAAGAGGGATGCTTTACGAGCCCCTATAAAAACTGATGACCCCACTCACATTTGTATTTAATGAAATAAGGAGGAGCTTTGGTTATGTTTTCAATAACCTTCACTGCTATTTCAAACCTGCCTCAAATAAGAGCCAGAATCTGCGTGTTTCTGTGATGAACCCCAGCTGTCCTTAAGGAGAACTCTGGGGGTTCAGCTGGGCTGCAGAGCTGTTCCTGCCATCCCCTGTGATTCCATTACCAAGGCCATGTCCTGAAGATGATGATTGTGGGTGAGAACTGCTCATCCCATTAGAGGAGTGTGGCTGGCAGGAAGGTTGAGTGCTCTGCCTCAACCTCCCTAGGCTCCAGTTTTATTTCTTAGTAACTTCCCCCACACAAAATCAGGCTTTTTTGTTATAGTTTTGGTCTGTCTTAAAACATTAAATCTCTCTGCAAAGTTCCAATGCTTGGATCCTTCCTGTTAGATTAAATGATTGCTGCTGTTGGAAGGACCAGACCCTGCATGTCTCCAGCTCTACCCAGCATGAGGCGAGTCCTGCACCAGCTACCAGCTCCTGGGACCAGCCCACTTCTGCAACCTGCAATACACTCAGTGGAGGGGCAACTAGCAGGTCCTGGGCATCAGGAAGGTTTCTGGGGCAGCAAGTGACTCTTGCACACCCAGCAGCCCTCCCCTCCACTGCCCCCAGGAGGGAGGGAGGCACAGCCTAGTCGTATCTCAGTATTTAGGTGGAAATTAGCACTTCCCTGACTCAGTGCCCGAGGTGACCCAGCAGTCCCCATGCTGTGTGTGCTGCCTGCATGAGGGGACACAGCTCCATATACACAGCAGAGTAGCTACTTGTCTTATGGTCTTCTAAAATGTAAGGCCTAATTAACTTTAATCAATGGGCTTTCTCTGTTGAGTTGTCCAGATTTTGACTGCTCCCTGCAGCCAATACACAGCAAGGTTAATTTAAGATGAATGAAGAAAGAGAGGAAAAAACTGTGATGAGAAGGTCTGGGACAGGCGCTGTGATGGGGTGTAGCTGCATGGCCACAGAGTCTGCAGATGTCCTACAGCTCAGAGGTGAGGAGGAGGAATCAGGCAGGGTTTATTAAAGCACATCCAAGCCCTCAGACTTACATTTGCATTCACAGTTTGATGTAGATGCCACATAAGCAGATGCCTATGAATAAGCTGGAACAGGGTTATAACATCCTCGTGGTGGAGTGATTCAGTGTAATGCCTCTGCAAGCTGTTCTTTAATGGGCTGGAAGTCTTATTTTTACGATCATTGGAACGTAAAGGGTCAGAATCTTAATCTTCTAATACTGTGTTTTTAACAACATTTACACTTTAACATATTGAAAAATCTCATCTCTTTCTGCCAACCAGCATGACAACACAATTCAAGTCGATCAGTGCAGCAGTATATTTAGGTATTTTAACCATAAATCAACCTGGCTGAAGTATTTTTTTTCCACTCCCAGTACTTCTCAAAACCTAGGAGTTTCTAACTTTTATGTTTCTTATTTGAGCCTTTGGAGTTGAGTGGAGTCTCCCACCTGAATAATTCAGCAGCATCAAGGAGAGTGCAGAAGCGGAGGTTACGGTCCGGCATCCAGCACAGACACAATGCTTTATGGCCCATTGCAGCGGGGAAACTGGTACCCGAGGAAAACAGAAAGTTTGCAAATTGTCTGCAGGTATGGAGAGAATTAAATCATGCATCACCCTACAAAACTAAGTGACAAGCAATGGGAACACATCAGGAAGAGAGGACATTTCTGCTTCCATGAAACCTTTGGGATTGAAGGGGAAGTATTTTTCAGAGTTTACAGATCTTACACAAAACATTCAGCCCAGGAGGCAGTACTGAGAGTGCAGGAGGGACTTCTCTTCCCAGAATAAATGGAGCTCTGCTGCATCTGGAAGGCACAACTTCATGTTGTGAAAGCTGTGTGGGTTCCTCCCCAGGACACAATACTGATCTCAGACTGGCTGTATCTCTTCAGTTTCCATTGACTTCTTCATTAAAAAGTAACAAATATTTGTCTGAAGTCTTCAAGATGAGTTCTGCAACACTTTGAAAAGACTGGGTTCAGGTTTGAGCCTCTCATTTCAAGGATGTTGAGGGGTTGGGGCTGAGTGTAAGGCTCCTGCTCCACCGCCACCATTTCTGCACCCATCCCAGAGCCAGGGGCAAGGTCCTCAACCAGAGAAGATACCACACAGAGGAGCCAGGGGCAAGACCCTCAACCAGCCAAGATACCACACAGAGGAGCTCAACCCCAGCAAGGAGGCCCAGCCAGCACCCATGGATGATATTGGAGTAGTCATCAGTCCTGTTCCTAACAGCCGGGGGGCCACCAGGCCCCCCGGCCTTTGCTGTCACCACCACCATCACCCAGTGTGCACCATGGACTCACCGGTGATGAGAGGAGGATCCTCCAGCCCAGATGGGCTCAGCCTGGGGCTTCTGCCTTTCCTGGGAGGGATTAAAAAGGGGAGTGGGTGGGGAGGGCAAAGTGGCCACACCTGGGGTGGGAGGAGACTCCAACAGAGCCCAGGTGCTCTGGATTTGAGGTGGAAAATGGGGCAGGTGAGGGACTTTTAGGGTGTCAGTTAATGATAGGACTCGGGGGGGAATGGAAAACAAATAGAAATGGGTAGATTTGATTGGATGTTAGGAAGAAATTCTTCACCATGAGGGTGGTGAGACACTGGAACAGGTTGCCCAGGGAGGTGGTAGAAGCCCCATCCCTGGGAGATTTTAAGGCCAGGCTGGATGTGTCTCTGGGCAACCTGATCTAGTGTGTGGTGTCCCTGCCCATGGCAGGAGGGTTGGAACTGGATGATCCTTGAGGTCCCCTCCAACCCCAACAATTCTATGATTCTAAAACAATTTTGCAGTTTAGACTGGATGTTGGGAGGAAGTTCTTCACAGAAAGGGAGATGGGCTATTCGGATGTGCTGCCCAGGGAGGTGGTGGAGTCACTGTCTCTGGAGGTGTTTAGGACAGGACTGGATAGGGCACTTGGTGCCATGGTTTGGTTGATTAGATGGTGTTGGGTGATAGGTTGGACCTGGTGATCTTGAGGGTCTTTTCCAACCTGGTTGATTCTGTGTGATTCTGTGATATTTTGCTTTCCTCTGAACCAGCATTCTTGTCTGTCTCTACAGAACATCTCATCCCTGCTCCTCTTGTAGATATTAAATTCAAGCAGTGTGAAAAGTTAAGAGGGCTACAAGGATGATTAGAGCACTGGAGCAATGCCTGGTGAGTAGAGGCTAAGGGACCTGGGGCTTTTTAGTCTGGAAAAGAGAAGACATAGAGAGGATTTAATAAATGTTCATAAACATCTGAGGGCTGGAGTCAGGAGGGAGGGGACAGGCTCTGCTCATTTGCTCCCTGTGATAGGACAAGGAGCAATGGATGTAAGCTGCAGCACAGGAGGTTTCACCTCAACACAAGGGGGAACTTCTTCACTGTAAGGGTCACAGAACACTGGAACAGGCTGCCCAGGGAGGTTGTGGAGTCTCCTTCTCTGGAGACTTTCAAGGCCTGTCTGGATGTGTTCCTCTGTGATCTGAGCTAGATTATACGGTCCTGCTCTGGCAGGGGGTTGGACTCAATGATCTCTTTGAGTCCCTTCCAACCCCTAACATCCTATGATCCTGTGATCCTGTGATCAGACAGTAAAAGCTCCTCTGCAGCTCACACCTTAGTGCAGAACTGCTCAGATCTGTCCAGGTTTCCCTTCGGGTTCAGATCTGGGGACTAAATGGATGTCCATCACTCACAGAATGGGTTGGGTTGGTTAGATAGGGTTGGGTGATCGGTCCCTTCCAACCTGGTTGATTCTGTGGATCTCTGGGTATGGAGGGGAGAGAAAAAGAAAGAAGGGCCTGCTGGGGCTTCCTCATTAGTGACACCTTCCCTCTCAGTGTCACTCTTTGCTCTTTTGCTGTGCAGAGCACGAATGTGCCAGATCTCTACCCCATCCCTTCCCACAGCTGCTTCTTAGCACTGGGACAGCAGGGCCTTGTGTTTGACTTTTCATTTAATTAAAAGCTCCTTAACCAGTTTTACTATTTTCTGGACTAGATTTCTTTGTGGTCCCAAGTGAGAAAGGATCTGGACATATGGGCTGAACCACAATGATTTGATTCATTGGCTGAAATCATCATTGAACAAGTGTCACAACATGGCATTAGATTAAGAACTAAAGTGATGGGCTATAGTGAGCCTGTTCATTAGTATTAATAGAGCTTAATTAGGCACAAGCATGGTGTTGCAGAGAAATGTGAAGGTGGCTGCAGTTTCCATGGTGGGGAAAAAAAAGGTGATATTCATTAAGGGTGAAAGAAGTCCATAAACCCTGAGCCTGTCTCTGAACTCCAGCACAATTTTTGCTCAAGGCATGACTCTGCTGCCCCAGAAAGTGAGGAAGGTTGATTTAAGGAGCCAGAAGAGAGGACTGCAAAGTCCTCTAAAACCAGGCAATGAAATCCAGTGAAAGTCCTGCTCTCCTTACAGAGGACTCTCTCAACAGGGAGAGACATTCAGCTCCAACCCATTATAGAGGAGGAGATGACAGATCTTCCAATCCCAGAGGAGAGGAATCAAGAATGCAGGGAGCTCCTGAGATCCACACAGGGAGAGAAACAAAGGGCCAGGAACAATAAGTGCCTCAGGAGTAAATCTCTCTGTGGTACTGGACCAGCCATGCAGTCAGTTTGCCAGGGCTGTGGCTGGTTTGCAACCATGGGAAATATCCATGGATGCATTTGATGCTTTTGTAACAATTTCAGATGTTTCCTTATCTTCAGTATCCTCCCTCTCACACCAGTTCACTTCCATTCACGCTGCTCTTTGCTTTATGGTTCTTAGGTCATTGTGCATCTCTCCCCATTTGGCAGCATTAAATTTTATTTACCATATGTCCCTTCTGCTACAAAGATGATAAAATCCTTTGGATTTTTGTGGTTGCTGTTGCTAGCTCATTCGGTGCTCACCCCGATTTAGTGTTCTCAGCAAGTGGAGCTGATTTGTTGTTGGTTTGCAGTCTAACAGAGGCCCAAGCTGGGACAACAGCCAGGCTGCACTGCAAACCTGCACTTGACTACTGCTTTTTCATAAAGCACTTTGCCAGACACCATCCCCTCAGGAGGTCTCTAACACCTCTGTGGTAGGACAGAGCATCATATGGACCTTTGGCAAAAGGACCAAGAGAGCTGCCAAGAAAATCCTTTGTACATGGTTATTTTTATATTTTCTTTTTGTGGTCCATATCCTGTTGAAAATATCTCCTCTTGTAGCTTATGCCAATCACCACCATTATACCTGGGGTTAATGTGCATTTTGAGCAGCCTATGACTGCAGAAGTGGAAACACAACCTGGGAATAATATCCATGGCCAGATGGACTTTGCCCTCATTCTGCTCTGCCTTTGGTGAAGTGGGCTGCCAAGGGAGGCATTGCTCAGCTGTGCAAAGGCTGATACAAACTGGGAGGAAGAGAAATACACCTATGGATGCTGTGGAAGAGCTTACAGCAGCCAAAGCCACAGAGTCAGGGAGCTCCTGCATGCTGCCTTCTGTTTCTGTAGCTGGAGACACATCCGTGTGTGAGGCTCTGCGTTTGCATGGTGAAGGCAATCTCAGCCACATTTTGCCAAAGCTCTTACTTCCCTCCTATTATGTTTAAATTAAAATGCAGCAGACCATTTTAGCACTCATGAATGAATGAGATGCAAAATGCTGCTACATCAGACTTTGCTGCTGCATGCAAATATATTTGGAAACAATGGCTTAAAATTGTTTCCACCTTCAACCACATCAGGAGGTGATTTCAAGATCCTCCGTGGAATACTAATACTTCCAGAAGTCTTTTAATTTTCAGTCACTGAAGGGGCAGAGTTTGAGATGCAGCTATTCCCTCCTTTTAACAAAATAATAACAATCTCCCACTTCCATAGCATCTTTCAATTCAAAGGGTCTCAAACTGAGGCCCTCATGTTTGTGAAAGCATCACACAGCCAGAGCTTAGAGCCTCAGCCAAGGCATGCTGGAATCAGAAGGGCTCTGCATGGACCAGTGAGCCCATTTGCATGATTGTCTTGCAGGGTAAGCGTTGAACCACCACATCCTAGTTGCCTTGTGTTGACTTTTGCTTCCCAAGAGTGGCATGTGTTTCAAATCCTACCACTGAAGTGCCATCACTGCTGTATGAGGACACTGGGAATGGAAGCTCAGCACTGCTACTATACAACCTCGGGCCACCTTGCCCAAATTGCTGTAGATGTTCCCTTTCTAACCCTGCAGGACCCAAGGTGCTTGTGCAACATCACTCTCCCCTTTGCATCCACCCACTTTGACTGTGCCAGACTCCAGCAAAGCCCTGTGGTGCAGTGGAGATCAATGCCAAGGACTTACGGGACAGGTTGGATCATGGGCCCATCTCCATCAGCATGGGGCAGGTCAGGAGCCTTGGTGGGGCAGTGTATGGTGCGGTGTGGCAGGGGATGTGCCACCACTATATCAGCTATCACATCACTTCTGCTACCTGAGCCCCACATGAGCCCTGTGAGCCCCTATTGCCCATCTATGAAGAGCCAGACTTGAAAAGAGCTCAAATTAAAGGTAAGTAATTTCCTTTTTTCCTACCTTGAAATTCCTATTGATTTCCTACCTAAATAGAAATTCCCATTGATTTAATGTCTGTTCATATTAGTATGTTACATTGTCACCTTTTGTTTGCAATATTATCTTGTTTTATGTGTTGGTGTGTTTGGGAGCATGTTTGGTGGAGCTGTGCCCCTGCAGTCTGTGCGCCCTGCACAGGCAGCCATCTCATCACCCTTGGCCAGCCCCTACAGCCACCATCTGAGCTCTGAACCCACAGGTGTCCCCAGCTCTTGCATCCACCAGCCCCAGCTGAGCCCTGATCCCACGGTCTGTCCTCAGCCCTCATGTCTACCAGCCCCAGAATGTTGTTTGGGTAGGAAACAGAGGTGCTTCATGCACTTGTGTGGTCACTGGTTGGAGGACCAGAGGGCAACCTGCATCCTGAGGATGGGTTGAACCCCCATCTGTCATGCCAGCACCCTGTGCCATTTGACACCCTGTTCCTCTGCCAGTGAAGGCTCTGGGCTCTCCCATGACTGCATGTCATGGACGAGCCAGATCCAGCACCAAGGAACTCAGCCGGGACTGCTCACACCACTGCTCCACTGGCTCCGCAGGGGTTATTTTTCTAACGTTTCTGTGTGAAAGCTGCTTTCCCTTTAGAAATCCTGTAGCTAACAGCCTGTTGTGGTCCTCACATCTCTGCTGGTCAGACAAGTATCTTCCCCCTGTCCCCGGCGTCCTCTATTTCTCACACCTCACTGAGCAGGCACCGCCGCGCCGAGACCTCTGCCCGAGTTGTCAAGGTGACGGGTGCTGTTATCCTAAAGTAGTTATTTCACATACATGGTATTTTGTCCCTTGCTTTTATTGAAATACAGAGGAGACACCAATTATCTTCCTAATGGTTTGCGCAGCTTCCTTCTTCTTTTAAATGGGAGTTAATGATAAATGGTTTGGGCAGGGTGTTGGTTTTGCACAGGGAGCTCTCGGGCGTCCCCTGCTTGCCAGGTGTCTGGGAACACGAGGCAGCTCCTTGCATGTTCAGCCCTCCTTGTACAGGCATTAGCACAGATTTTCTCCTCCCTGCTCAAGCCCTGCAAAATTTAAACATTTGCCTACATGCTTGGGTACCGAAGTCCTCCATGCTGCTGGTGGTGAGGTTTTAGGAGGGCCAGCAGCATGTGGGGCTTTCCAGGGGATCAGCATGGGGAGGGAGGGTTGTGGGCAGCAGTTAGGGTCCCTGGCCTGGGATAGGGGTCTTGTGTTGTCCCCTATTCATCACGGAGCTAGGGCCCTGGACCGCATGGATGTCTGACACTCCCAGTCTGGCTTCTGATGCTTGTACCACACCTCCCTCTTGGAAAGAGGCACATTAAAATGCTGATACTATGCCAGTCTTAAGCCAAATAATAAGGAAGAGGCACTTTGCTGCTGCAGAACATCTCTTGCTAACAGTCCAAGTGGCAGCTCTTGTGTAAAAATCCAGTCAGGGGTTGGTTTGTAATAGCAGCCAGGAGTCCAAGAGGATTGACCTCCCTCCCCATCATCTCCCTTCTGCTTAGCACAAACTCCTGTGTCATACAGGATGGACATCTTCCCACCAGGGCTGAAGTTTTATCTACCAGTTCCTGCTCTGAGAATACCTGGAGCTCAGCAGCCTGAGTGTGTGTGCAGGGGAAGGGCTGCCGAGACAGCTCCTGGCCTCTCCAGCATTATTATTGATGGGATGCGTCTCGGTGGATTAGTAACGGATGTGGTATAAGCCAGAGGGTTTCTTTTGCCTTCAAGCCTGCATTACCCCGTCAAGAACAGAGGTTTCACTGGCACCTGATAAGTCACATAAAACAGATAAATACTTGGGAGATACCGTATTTGAACACAATCGGTCTTGGCAGTGACTTGATCTCCGTGTAACAGCCTGGCATGTAGCTGCAGCTTTTCTTTTTGCCGGGCGAATGCAAGTTGTGCTGGAACAGATACGGATTTGAATTGTGTGAGGCAGGAAATTGTGCCTCTCCCAACCATATTCCAAGAAGAACATGCAATTTCACCACTGCAGACCCGTGAAAGCAGGGTATTAACTTGGGTGTTGTTGAGGCACTTTGCTGTATTAAACAGGACTTCCTCCCTTCCTGCATCCAGGCTGCAGGGCTTGTCCTCAGAGCTCAGTGATGTTGTGGTGCCAACATAATACAAAAGCCTCAAAACAAAGGATCTGGGAGGCTGTTAGGATCCTGCTAGCATCCTGGAGGTAATGTTGGGAATGTATTTCCATAGTCTGTAGGACATATCATACAGCACTCTGTGGGAGAGGGAGGGAAAGCTCCAGAACAAGCTGCACCATGGTGTGTGCTCCTGCAGAGCAGAATAGAGCAACCAGGACTGGGAGTAACAGCTGTGGCTGGAAAGGTGGGTTTGTAGGACGTGAAGGTGGATTTCTGTGTGGCATGAGCTCTGTGGGGTTCAGACTACTGAGTTAGGTAAGGAAACCCACAGCCTCATCTGTTCATAAGGACAGTTTGGCTTAGGAAGAGGCTAGAATTAATTTTCCACTCAAAAATAAGGTTCAAGTGAACTCCAGGCGGTTGAGACCCATTTCTGCATGCAAGCTTGCCAAGGCTGTGTAGCTCCACCATCCAGTGCAGGAGCCTGGGAGCATGTCCACACCATGTGCCCTATCTAAGTGCTGTGGCATCAGTATTTTAATCCTTTCCATGCTGGGACATTACAGCAAAATCCACCTGCAGATTGTTTATCTTGTTTTGTTGTGAGTAAAGATGCGGCCTTTAACTTCCCAGGGATGTAGTGGTTTGGTTAATGTCTGGGTAACAGAGGGAGGGGATGGGGGCATGGCAGTGTTAATGGGAGAACAGCTCATTTATAGTTCCAGCATGCTTTATGACATCAAAAGAGCATTGAGAGAATGCTTGGGATAATGTTAATTAGGGCTCAGAAATAAATGCTTTGCTTCCTCATTAATTGTTATCACTTTGTTGTGCTCATTAGAAAGTGATTCCTAGCAAAGAGCTTCTAAAGGTTGTGCAGTGTGGAAGCTGGTGGCTACTTAGGTGGAGGGTGCCAGGCAGCCCTGGTTCAAACTGGGTCCTTTGGTAGTGAGGTGGCAGGGGATGCCTAACACCTAGGGTGCTGCCGGGAGAGGCAGTGGGACATGGGATGCTCTGGAGACCACCAGGGCAGCACAAGGGTGGCAGTGTCACAGCCATGTTCCCCCTGCAGAGGTTTTGCCAGCTTGGGCATGCCTCTTGCTGGGCAACAGTGCCGCTGCAGCAGAGCAGCTCTGTAAAACCCCTCCTAGAAGGGTGAAAGAGGCCTTGTGCAGGTCCTCAGCACACCACCTTCCCCTGCCCCAGTTAAGCAGCCTTGCAGGAAGCAGCTCTCTTTTCTGTCAAGTTTTCTTGTCTCAGCCATTTCTGTAGATTATGTGAAAATACACTTTGGAAAATTGAATAATAAAACTGTGGTGTAAATCCTTTTAAAAAGAGATCAAAGACCAAAATGCTAATAAGGCTGGGATGGGAATAAAATCCAGGCGCTTTTGGTAAAGTAGAATAAAAATAAAGGAGGCCCACAAAGAGAATAACAAATTAAAAACAAGTTTTAAAAGAGCAAGGGAGAAAAGAGCTTCAAAACAACCAAAGGAGAAAGCCCTTAAAGAGAAGACTTTCATGTGGTTGGCACAAGCATGGTGCATAATTTTGCTTTTTGGAGGCCCCTTGTGCTCCCCCAGATTGACCTGGGGGCTTGACCTCCCCAGCCAACAGCATCCTCCCCAAGGTAAAGTATCCAGCCCCCGAGTTTCTGTCAAAGTCAAAACTCTCAAGTTTTCCTATTTTACAACAGACTGATGGAAGCTGCCTTTGTCAAAACCACCGCAGTAAGAAAACTTCAGAACAGCAATCTTCATCATTTCTGTGTCTTTCTCTGGGCTATCTCAAGTCACTCTGCAGATGAGGGGTACCAAGGAGAGGCACCAAGGAAGGGCATCAAGAGAACAAATGCATGTGAAGTGAAGGTGGGCAACTTTGCTTGGGGAAAGCAGTAGGTTCCTCTCCTCGATCAAGGGTCAGTGTCTGGAGGGGTGCTGACAGGGCACTGCTCTGTCCCCAGGGATTCCATTTGGTGCTCAGGGAGCAGTGATGCCATGACCCTGGAAGAGCAGCTGGTGCCATGGGTGGCACATCAAGAGGAGAACATATTAAAATTACTGTGTTAGTCTGAGCCTCATCAATTTCATTCCTCCGAGTCAGGTATAATCCCTCTCCCTGTGCTCAGGGAGAAGAAACTGGGGGAAATAGGCACGGTAAACACCAGATTGCCAAGTTCATTTGTGGCATGAAGGATGCCACAAGGGCAGGCAGTGAGGGTCGGAGGGACCATGGGTCTCACCTGGGTGGCTGTTGCGATGCCGTCAACACTGCCTTTGCCGGATGCAGCGTGGTGGCACCGGTGCAGAGCAGCAGCACGAGCTCATGGCCACGCTGCAGCACCGGTGGCACATTCCTCTGCACGGTGCCTGCCGGGAAGGCAGCGCCCACTGAGCGGGATGTGGGGACCTTGCCACAGGCAGGGCCAGCCACCACGGGAGGCAGGGGGAAACGCACCAGCTCATTACACTTACCCCTCAATAAAAAATCTTCTAAGTGCCTAATTAACAGTTTAGGTAGAAATAAAAACATAATGAGAAAAACAATCTGGTTGAAAAAAAAAATGGCCTTGGCCAGCTCTCTTCTATTAGCTGTTCTCGTCCA